>NC_134488.1:137784779-138007279 GCF_040206685.1 Ascaphus truei
GGGGGGGGCGTCAAAGGGAGGGGGGTGGGGCGTCAAAGGAGGGGGTGGGGCGTCAAAGGGAGGGGGGGGGCGTCAAAGGGAGGGGGGGGGCGTCAAAGGGAGGGGGGGGGGCGTCAAAGGGAGGGGGGGGGGGCGCCTCAAAGGCATGGATTCCTCCCCCTGCATTTCCTGCAGTGGACAGGAGGGGGGGGGGGCAGTGGACAGGAGGGGGGGGGGGGCAGTGGACAGGAGGGGGGGGGGGGGGCAGTGGACAGGAGGGGGGGGGCAGTGGACAGGAGGGGGGGGGGCAGTGGACAGGAGGGGGGGGGGGCAGTGGACAGGAGGGGGGGGGGGGCAGTGGACAGGAGGGGGGGGGGCAGTGGACAGGAGGGGGGGGGGCAGTGGACAGGAGGGGGGGGGGCAGTGGACAGGAGGGGGGGGGGGGCAGTGGACAGGAGGGGGGGGGGCAGTGGACAGGAGGGGGGGGGGGCAGTGGACAGGAGGGGGGGGGGGCAGTGGACAGGAGGGGGGGGGGGGCAGTGGACAGGAGGGGGGGGGGCAGTGGACAGGAGGGGGGGGGGCAGTGGACAGGAGGGGGGGGGGCAGTGGACAGGAGGGGGGGGGGGGGCAGTGGACAGGAGGGGGGGGGGCAGTGGACAGGAGGGGGGGGGGCAGTGGACAGGAGGGGGGGGGGCAGTGGACAGGAGGGGGGGGGGCAGTGGACAGGAGGGGGGGGGCAGTGGACAGGAGGGGGGGGCAGTGGACAGGAGGGGGGGGCAGTGGACAGGAGGGGGGGCAGTGGACAGGAGGGGGGGGCAGTGGACAGGAGGGGGGGGCAGTGGACAGGAGGGAGGGGGCAGTGGACAGGAGGGAGGGGGCAGTGGACAGGAGGGAGGGGGCAGTGGACAGGAGGGGGGGGGGGCAGTGGACAGGAGGGGGGGGGGGGCAGTGGACAGGAGGGGGGGGGGGCAGTGGACAGGAGGGGGGGGCAGTGGACAGGAGGGGGGGGGCAGTGGACAGGAGGGGGGGGGGCAGTGGACAGGAGGGGGGGGGCAGTGGACAGGAGGGGGGGGGGGCAGTGGACAGGAGGGGGGGGGGCAGTGGACAGGAGGGGGGGGGCAGTGGACAGGAGGGGGGGGGGGCAGTGGACAGGAGGGGGGGGGGGGCAGTGGACAGGAGGGGGGGGGGCAGTGGACAGGAGGGGGGGGCAGTGGACAGGAGGGGTGGACAGGAGGGGGGGGCAGTGGACAGGAGGGGGGGGCAGTGGACAGGAGGGGGGGGGCAGTGGACAGGAGGGGGGGGCAGTGGACAGGAGGGGGGGGGCAGTGGACAGGAGGGGGGGCAGTGGACAGGAGGGGGGGCAGTGGACAGGAGGGGGGGCAGTGGACAGGAGGGGGGGGGGGCAGTGGACAGGAGGGGGGGGGCAGTGGACAGGGGGGGGGGCAGTGGACAGGAGGGGGGGGCAGTGGACAGGAGGGGGGGGGCAGTGGACAGGAGGGGGGGGGCAGTGGACAGGAGGGGGGACAGGAGGGGGACGCAGTGGACAGGAGGGGGGACGCAGTGGACAGGAGGGGGGGGCAGTGGATAGGAGGGGGGGCAGTGGACAGTGACACACACACACACACACACACACACACACACCTCAGTTGATGCGCCCTTTCTCAGTTCCGTTTGGCGCCGGAGGTGGGGAGCGACACCTACCTGTACTTCCGGGCGCCGCCACCGTCTGACTCGGCGCCGCGAGGGAGGAAGGGGGTCCGCCATCTTACGCGCCGCGTGGCAGCTGCGGGAAGCGAGGTGATTTGGAGCGGGGAGGGGGGAGAGGTGATTTGGAGCGGGGAGAGGTGATTTGGAGCGGGGAGAGGTGATTTGGAGCGGGGAGAGGTGATTTGGAGCGGTGAGGGGGGAGAGGTGATGCCGCTGGGGAGGGGGAAGAGGTGATGCCGTTGGGGAGGGGAAGAGGTGATGCCGCTGGGGAGGGGGAAGAGGTGATGCCGCTGGGGAGGGGGAAGAGGTGATGCCGCTGGGGAGGGGGAAGAGGTGATGCCGCTGGGGAGGGGGAAGAGGTGATGCCGCTGGGGAGGGGGAAGAGGTGATGCCGCTGGGGAGGGGGAAGAGGTGATGCCGCTGGGGAGGGGGAAGAGGTGATGCCGCTGGGGAGGGGGAAAAGGTGATTTGGAGAGGGGAGAGAGGGGGGGGGGGGTGTGTGTGTGTGTGTGTGTGTGTGTTATTTATTTTTTTGGACCTTTGGCCCGTCACTCCGCCTCAGGCCAATGAGAGGTGTGGGGGGCGGGCCAAGGGGGTGGTGTGAGTGTGTGAGGCCAATGAGAGGTGTGCGGGGGCGGGCGGGCCAAGGGACCAATGAGATTGCCGCTAGGGACACCGGACATCCAGCAGGCAGGCATGCATGCATGCATGCAGGCAGGCAAACATACAGTGCTTTCACTAATATAGTATAAGATATCATTTGAGTGGTAGGATTCACCCCGTATATAAGGGATATCCTTTTAGTGCTAGGATACACCCCGTATATAAGGGATATCCTTTGAGTGCTAGGATACACCCCCTATATAAGGGATATCCTTTGAGTGCTAGGATACACCCCCTATGTAAGGGATATCCTTTGAGTGCTAGGATACACCCCATATATAAGGGATATCCTTTGAGTGCTAGGATACACCCCCTATATAAGGGATATCCTTTGAGTGCTAGGATACACACCCCTATGTAAGGGATATACTTTGAGTGCTAGGATACACCCCCTATGTAAGGGATATCCTTTAGTGCTAGGATACACCCCCTATGTGAGGGATATCCTTTGAGTGCTAGGATACACCCCCTATATAAGGGATATCCTTTGAGTGCTAGGATACACCCCCTATATAAGGGATATACTTTGAGTGCTAGGATACACCCCCTATATAAGGGATATCCTTTGAGTGCTAGGATACACCCCCTATATAAGGGATATCCTTTGAGTGCTAGGATACACCCCATATATAAGGGATATCCTTTGAGTGCTAGGATACACCCTCTATATAAGGGACATCCTTTGAGTGCTAGGATACACCCCCTGATGAGATGAGGTTTCCTAAGTCTCTGTGGGACGCTCAGCTTGAGCTCCGCTGCTAGCCCAGGCGCCATTAGCGTGACCAGCCTCCGCAGCCTCCGCAGCCTCCGCAGCCTCTGCAGCCAGATGTGGGAGTGGCCGTTATTTGAGACAGCCTTATCTGTTGAATGTGCTGTAAACAATTTTGTTTTAACCATTAATTACAAAGTAAATATAAATGTATTTCTGTCACATTGCTTTTGGTTTTTCTGGCGCCCCCTTCTTCTATACGTTGTGTGGGTTATCGCCCCCGTTGGACCGCGGGGGTGAGTGGGAGCAGCAGAAATAACCAACGCTTGGAGTATCAGATAAATTACCACCAGCGCAGACTCATTTGTATATTTGGATTCTAACTCTCTTGGACCAGGGGTAACAAAAACGGGCTTCACCTTTATTTGAGGGCCTGGTTACCCCCTACCGTCACAGTAACTAAACATTCGCAGTAATCTCGGGGTGCTCCCCGACACAGTATCTAAGTGACAGTTTGTGTCACTGCGCAGATATTAGCGAGGGATTGAGGTCATGTTCCGGGCAAAACCTAGCAGGACAAAACATTGACGATGATGTGGGAATTATTGGTGACAAAAGGAGAAACTCGGGCAGATAATACCAGTTTCTCTATCCCGCCAGTTCTACATACTGTAAGAAAAACAGCAATATGGAGGCACACCCGCTCTCTAACGTGCGTTATTCTGTCTGTATTCTTACACTGATCTTTCTCTCTCGGACTCTGGTCTCCGTACCCATCAGCCTCTTAGTGTTCTGTATAACAGCATCTTATCGCATTAATGTAAGGCTCAGAATAAGGCTCCTGAATCCCCCACCTGGTTGTCTAGCCATTTTACCCCTGAATTGTGTCTAGTATCTGCCCATGTAATAAATGCATGTATATAAGAAATACATGTAGTATAAACTATTAACGGATGGCATTTGAAAAGGACTAACCATTCATTACTATAATAACTTCTTTCAGGTCTAAAGGCCCCAAAACCGGCATTTATGTCCAATGGACGGCGACCCCCAAAGCCCCCAGTGTGCCCCTGCAGTGATTCTGATGAAGAATGGACACCGGAATGTGAAAGTAAAGATAGTCATTTAATATTTGGGGAAATGTTCATGATATTATCAGTGGTATTTATTATGTTAGAAGGTCACAGCCCGGTCATCAGTCCGTGTTTAGGATCTTCCAGGCATCTATTGAAGCTGTAAAAAACAGCGGGTCCAGAAATAAGAAGTGAGTTTTATTGTGTTCAGGTGTACACAGGGAGAAAGCTAAAGGTAGCTCTCTGCCAATATAATGACTGACAGTACCCTTTATACATTGCTAAAGAGCAACACGCCCCTTCCGAAGGGGCTGGCTTAGAAAATGGAAAAATACAGGAACTTATACAAAAAATGCTAAAAACCTTATACAAGTGTAGCGCACTTCCCCCACCCCCTGGGAGATATGGCGTCTACGTGTGTATGCGTTACCTGTGGCTCGCAGGAGACCTGAACCTCCGCCGCAGGGAGCCTGGGGTGTGCCTGATTCGATATGTGACAGCGCCTCCACCTGTGTGGGATCCCAGCTGAGTGGGATAACCCCGTGCAGGACCATATATGTATAACACACACGGATGCAATAAAACAATAGCTCTTTACTGTGGGCATATATGCAATGACAAACAAGAATAACAATAATAGACTGTTTCATTAACCCCTCGCTCCCCCTTGTTCTTGTTTTATTTCTGTTTCTAAGGGTCTTGGATAGTCCCTTCTGGGGTTGAAGCAGAAGGGATTTCCATCTCTATAGGGCCCCCCTTATAAATTAGGGGCACCTATCACCGATTTGTTGGTATTATTTATCTGTTATCTTCGTATGGGACACATTGCTGGGGTCTGATTGTACAGTTAGCACCTAGGTTTCTTCTGTTTCAAAAAGTATAAAGTAAAATACTTTAATAATAATATTAAATACTTGGTTATTTAGTTAACCCTTTGGCCAAAGCGTCATAAGCCTGCATACCAACGCCAAGGTATAACCAAATGAATGCAGGTCCTACACTACTCTGTGAACACTTCCTTTTACCTCTGTGAGAAGGGAAGAACCATCTTAGGTCCTGTTCCTGCAGCAAATGAAAAGACCTCCCAAGTTAAAAAGGTGAAGGAGGAGGAGTGAGCTCTGGGGGGAGGAGTGAGCTCTGGGGGGAGGAGTGAGCTCTGGGGGGAGGAGTGAGCTCTGGGGGGAGGAGTGAGCTCTGGGGGGAGGCGTGAGCTCTGGGGGGAGGCGTGAGCTCTGGGGGGAGGCGTGAGCTCTGGGGGGAGGAGTGAGCTCTGGGGGGAGGAGTGAGCTCTGGGGGGAGGAGTGAGCTCTGGGGGGAGGAGTGAGCTCTGGGGGGAGGAGTGAGCTCTGGGGGGAGGTGCCACCAGCCTCCAAACAACTGCTACCAGTCAGACATTGATTAGCACACATTCCCAGCTAGCTCAAACTCCTACACCCACCACATCATGAATATATATTTATGTCAACAAGAGAGCTTCTGAGCGTGGCAATTGTATATAACATGAGACAGGGGTGCCCAATGCTACATCCCAATGAGAAAACATATGGTAAAAAGTATAAAGTAAAATACAAGATATATACCAAAAAACTTCCTACCCCCCAATGCAAAAAACTTCCCACCCCCAAATACATACAAAACAAACCCCACCCCCAAATATATACAACCTCCCCCACCGCCCCAAATGCATACAAAAAAACCACCTACCCAATACATATAAAAACATATATAACCCCCCACATACATACATACACACATCATATAAAAAAACAACCCTCCTCAATACATATAAAAAATACCCCAACCCATATAAAAATACTCCTAAGCCCCCCAATACATAGTACAATTCCCCAAAGCCCCCCAATACATAGAACAATTCCCCAAAGCCCCCCAATACATAGAAACATTTCCCAAAGCCCCCCAATACATAGAAAAATTCCCCAAAGCCCCCCAATACATAGAACATATTTTTGACACTGGCCCAACGGCGACTCACAGGGCCCAAGACGCCAACCCCTGGTAGCCCCCCCCCCTGTTGGCGGGCCTGTGCACCCCTTCCGCCACGTACTAGTGACTGAGATACAAATCACTGTTGATGGTATAAATATATATGTGTGTGGTATTGGGAAGGGGGGAGGGTTTGGCGAGAGAGGGACCCGCAGCTGAGGAGAGCTGGGACAGGGTCGCCGGCCCTTATTGCTTATTAAGAGCAAGTCTCTCTCATTCAAATGGTTTCCTGCTCTATAAACCCACAAAGATCATTACAGAAGGGAGCGCACACGTGTCACTGGCACAGAGAAGCGGCGTCACGCCATATTGAATGAGATCACATGTCAGGTTTTTGACAGTGAAATTCAATAAACAAACATCTTCGTATCACCCTAAAGTAAGTACTTATACCCTTTTACAGAAGAGCAAGACCCGCCCTGAGTTCTCAAGTGATGAAGTTCACAAGAATGAGCAGATTCTGGCAGCAATGTTTTATTCTGATGGGGAGGAAAACCAGGAGGAATTTAAGGGTTTCCCAGCTGACACCCCAAGTTCTGTCAGTATCGGTACAGCACAATCTGTTCTGCATGCAAACGGTAAGTTCAAGAAAGAAGTAAGTGCCACAACTGGGTGCACTTTGTTTTAAAGATTCGGTTTCTGTCTCTTTTTATAAAGGGATCTTGTGGGTCACAGCATCCTGCGCCCCCAAAGCACGGTGTGACGTCTAAACACATCCCAAATCCGTGCATTTACCATCTGAAAAGTTCAGCTCTAGTCCAATGAATGGGACATTTTCTTCTTCAGCAAAGTAAAGACATTCTCACCGCATAGTCACTAGGGGCTGAGTTGGATACATTGTTATTGGGAATAACAGGAAATACTTTCAGGTAGTATAATAATAACCTGTATACATGGCTTCACAGCATTCATATAACATTGCATATTAAGCCCTGAGAGAGACAGCGTAAGAGAGAAACTTTTCTTTATTAGAGGGCCAAGTTATATATACCCCCGCCCTCCTCCCCAAAACGCACCGTTAAACAATATGTGGAGATATCTGTGCACAAAAGAGCAACACACCTGAAATACCTGGGAAATATGCTAATTAGGATATACAAATTATATTTACATGCTATATATTAGCACAATTTCTGGGCATCAGAGAGCAGGGCGAGGCTGGGAGAGCAGGGCGGGGCTGGGAGAGCAGGGCGAGGCTGGGAAAGCTTGGCGAGGCTGGGAAAGCTTGGCGAGGCTGGGAGAGCAGGGCGAGGCTGGGAGAGCTTGGCGAGGCTGGGAGAGCAGGGCGGAGCTGGGAGAGCTGGGCGAGGCTGGGAGAGCAGGGCGGGGCTGGGAGAGCAGGGCGAGGCTGGGAGAGCAGGGCGAGGCTGGGAGAGCAGGGCGAGGCTGGGAGGGCGGGGCTGGGAGAGCAGGGCGGGGCTGGGAGAGCAGGGCGAGGCTGGGAGAGCAGGGCGGGGCTGGGAGAGCAGGGCGGGGCTGGGAGAGCAGGGCGGGGCTTGGGAGGGCAGGGCTGGGAGAGCAGGGCGAGGCTGGGAGAGCAGGGCGGGGCTGGGAGAGCAGGGCGGGGCTGGGAGAGCAGGGCGGGGCTGGGAGAGCTTGGCGAGGCTGGGAGAGCTTGGCGAGGCTGGGAGAGCCGGGCGGGGCTGGGAGAGCAGGGCGAGGCTGGGAGCAGGGCGGGGCTAGGAGAGCAGGGCGAGGCTGGGAGAGGTTGGCGAGGCTGGGAGAGGTTGGCGAGGCTGGGAGAGCAGGGCGTGGCTGGGAGAGCTTGGCGAGGCTGGGAGAGGCTAAGGCCCGTAATATAGTGCGTGCGCGGGACTTATAATTGGCTGTGGTTAGTCAGCCTTTCTCTAATGGGCATGCGCACGGCAGTGACCGTGGACCGGGCCGACTAGGAGAGAGACTCTGAAAGGAATCTTTTCTACCGCCGCTGTAATGTGTGTGTGTGTGTGTGTGTGTGTGTGTGTGTGTGTGTGTGTGTGTGTGTGTGTGTGTGTGTGTGTATATATATATTTATTTATAAACGTTGCACAATATAATTAATAATTTTTATTCTTACACTAGTTAGGTTGGACTTGCAATGTTTTTATTATATCTTATTTATTATTATAAATATATTATATGGGGATAGGAACACTAGGCTGAATTAAACCTCCAAGGTGAATATATTTTTAAAAAAATAGTAAATTTATTTACTATTGTATTGCCTGCTCAGAACAAAAACAAACAATATACAAATAATACATACATAGCAGACAATAATACCAGAGATAACGATTATGATTTGAGGGAATCCCTTACCCAGCGAGGATGATGAAAGTCAGCTGGGGGATTCCCTGTAGATGCAGTGCAGCTCAGTGTGCGTGTCTGCACCAGGGGTACCTCATGCCCATCATACCGGCTAGTTCATTCTCTGTGCCGCTGGATTCAAAGGAGAGTGATTCTATCTAGACCCAGCAAACATTCCGGCAGAACAGATTTCTATCGGCACGATTGACTTGATTGAGGCATTGACTTGTTCTGCTGAGGTGAGGTACTGTTGGGAGGTGCTGGCGGGAACATGCAAATGCTGCGCATGCTGATAAATCTGTTCCTGCGTCTCTGACATGCCCTTTTTTGGCACGCAGCAGCACCTCCACGAAGCAGGGTAGGATTTAAAAAAATTGCATGACGCTGTGTGTGTGTGTGTGTGTGTGTGTGTGTGTGTATGTATACATACTTGTAGAGGTATCAGTACCATGTTAGCCGAGCTTCAATAATCAAAAAATAAATACGATACCGTTCTGTGGCTAACGAAATGCTTTTATTTGTGCGAGCTTTCGAGATACACTGATCTCTTCTTCCGGCGATGTTACAATGAATGAAGCAAGCAAGGGGTATACTTAAAAACAGTGTCTCTTGGAATGTTATCTGTGCTGTTCTCACCCCCTCCCCCCTGTGTGGAAGTGATTTATGGCTAGAGGTGTTAAATGGTACCTGAAAGTTAGTGATGTAAGAGTGTGTGTGTGTGTGTGTGTGTGTGTGTGTGTGTGTGTGTGTGTGTGTGTATCTGTGTGAATATAAATGAATGGAGAGCCCACAGTGTATACAGTGCTTTACAAAAGGTGTGTGTGGAGTGGGAGTTAATATAAATGGTGTGGGTAGGTGTGGAATGTGAGAGATTGTAGCAAAACTAAGTGTGTAGATACTATGTGGTCCCTATTGGTGTATAGGGATGGAAAAACAAGGAGTATTTGTATGTGTAAGAGACAGCTGTGTGTGCATACATATAGCACAGTATGTACAGACATGGCCTTTAGCGCTCATGGGAAGAGAGTTCACTTGTGTCAGTAATGACCCATAAAATTTCGATCTCTGGTTAGGCCACTGCTAAGTGTCCCGAACAGTTTCATAAATTTGTATTCATGCAACCGTCTCTCTTTCGGTGTTTTAAGATTACCTTTGAGTATGGCAACCCTCAGATCGTTCATCTTATGGCCAGTGTCAGAGAAATGTTCGCCAACAGGACTGTCTCTTGTTCCGCGTGTGATGCTGTGGCGATGCAGGTTCATTCCCTTGTTTAGCCCCTGCCCCGTCTCACCTATGTAGTAGCAGCCCCCTGGGCATTTCATGCACATGATGAGGTACACGACATTGCTGGAGGAACAGGTGAACCATCCTCTGATTTTGTATCCCCGATTCCTGTGTGGTATTTGTGTTGTGTCCGCTGTGTAGAGCATTGCGCAGGTTTTGCATCTTGCGTCCTGGCATGGTTTCGTCCCGCATTCAGTTGTGCTGCTGAATACTTTACTCCTCACCATAATATTCTTGAGATTATGAGGTTGTCTGTATGATAAGGGTGCTTCGGAAGAAGAGATCAGTATATCTCGAAAGCTCGCACGAATAAAAGCATTTAGTTAGCCACAGAACGGTATCGTCTATTTATTTTTTGATTATTTATGTGTATATATATATATATATATATATATATATATATATATTACTGTATGCTCATTTGCATGTTTAGACAGGTCAGCAACCCTGCCTTTCACCATTATCACACAGCACACAGCGCTTCCACTGCAGCAAGGAATTCTGGGAAATTACATGCAAATGAGAACACAGTGCTACCTTTTGTCTCAAGCCCACATTACATGAACAACCCTTAAGCCAATGCATGCTGCTTTAAACACAGCTTTTAAACATAGGCTGGGATGAGATGCACAGCCAGTAAAACCACTCACAGACAGACTGTTTCGACCTTGTGGGTCTCATCAGTGTGAGGTTGGTTGTACTGGCTATATATGTTAAATAACTTGAATTAAAGCTGAAAGTCTGCACTTCTATTGCATCTCGGTTGTTTCATTTCAAATCCATTGTGGTGGCGTACAGAGCCAAAATTATGAAAATTGTATCAGTGTCCAATTATTTCCAGTCCCAACGGTGTGTCTCCTATCTATCTATCTATCTATCTATCTATCTATCTATCTATCTATCTATCTATCTATCTATCTATCAATCATATACATAGTGTGTATGTATGTCAGGAAAAAAGGAATACCAGTGCTCAAAAGTGGAATTGTGCTATAAAAAAAAATTAATTAATACATATGAACGCAAATGAATATATATCAAACTGAAATATAATTAATGCAAAATTATTGGAAAAATGTAGCTCTAATAGGGATAACCTAATCCAAAAAAATTAAAACAGAAGAGCGCAAATATTCCAAAGGCAATATAAAATATAATCAGATTTATTACAAAAGACAAATAATGCCCCCAAGTTGATGACAAAGATAATTATGAAAACATGTAACAAAATATGTATATAAGAACCAGCAATGTTTAAAAAAAACAAATAGGAAGCCCATCACTAAGCTGCAACTAAGTATAGGTGTATTTCATGAGGCAATCATGTAACCAGAGAGGGATGGGTTAATCAAGGGAGATTGTTCTCATGTGAAATGTGGCAATGGAAGTCCATAAATAACATCCAAAACCGGAGGTAGTGAGGTAAAGAGCAAGTGCTGTGTATAGAGGCAAGAAGAGATCTCACCCACTCGTAGATGTAAAGGGCGACCGCAAAGTCCGTCGGCTAAGTCTCCTTCTTCCTGGAGACTACAAATATGCCGACCCGGACAATGTTTGACGTCACTCAAAACAAACGGAAGCCCTGATGGACATGGGGAAAGGTGGAGGGGGGAGGTGAGAAGAGAACTCGGCCGCACAGCTGATCCCCAAGCCGTCGGCGGTTTCCTATGCTAGGAACCCACACTCCCTCTTCCCAGAGATCGCTAAATACCTCAGACTCCGTGCAAACAGCAGACTGGCCACATCAGTCTTAGCTCCGCTACTCTTGTAAATAGATGAACCACCATGCAGGATTCTCCCGTGTCTCAAAGCCTGAAGTATGAAAGTCCTTAGTGCTGCTGATGGGTGATTAGATTACGAACATAACCTTACGCGTTTCGTCAGAAGGGGTACTGACTTCATCAGGGGTGTGTCTAAAGTGCAGCAGCTGTTGATCTTTAATAGTGATGCAATCCACAAACCCAAACAGCAACGGGCCACAGGTTAAAAAAAATTAAAAAATCCAAAGTGCTTTTCTTCTTTTTCTTTATTTGTAATTTGTAATCCAATTTCAGGGTATTTGCTTGTCCTCAGCAGTGTTTATAGCACTGATCTGACTTTAAAATCGGGCAGTAATACATTTATTAATAAGGTGCAGCAGCTATAAGACACACCTCCTGTTATTTAAATACATTGAACATGTGATACAGGAGCCTATGTTCCTATATTATGTCCCCTATCCAAGGAGCCAACTTTATACCTTTTGAAGCACTCTGCATTGAGACTATTTTTTGGGGTGACCTCACAGCTAAACACTACTTAGTATGTGGATATGCTTTATATGTTTTTTTTAATTCAGTTTTTTAGATCAACTTTTTGTCTGAACCCCTTTTGGTTTATCTCCTTTAAGAGATTTAGTGCTCTGGGTTTACTTTGAACATCCTGGAGTTTCAGTATTAACTATAATAATGGGAGTCCGTAGACCTATATAGGTATATATTACCAGGTCTATATATTCTACTGAATAGGAGATTACCTCAAAGAGATTCTGTTGAACATCAATATATGTTTTCCATCACGGTCAGCAATTGATTCACTGCTATATTATTTTAGAGTATATGTTTATAAGTAATGTGTTGTTCATTGGGATTGGCCATGGATCTATTAACACCACTCCTGTTTTCATAATTGTTTTATTAATTACCAATAAAAGGTTTAATTGTATCTAGTTCATTACACAACACTATGAGTGCATCATCCTACCTCTCCCATCGTACTTTCAGTGTCTCTTCTGCTAACACCTCCTCCTCCTCTATTGATCTCTCTGTGGGGGTACCCCAGGGCTCTGTCCTGGGACCTCTTCTCTTTTCTCTGTATACACTCTCTCTAGGTGACCTAATAACATCTTTTGGGTTTAATTATCACCTCTATGCTGACGACACACAAATATATTTCTCAACACCCGACCTTACACCTGCTGTACAAACCAAAGTTTCTGAATGTCTCTCTGCTATATCATCCTGGATGGCCCTCCGCCGCCTTAAACTCAACATGGCTAAAACAGAGCTCCTCATACTTCCTCCCAAACCTGGCCCTACTACCTCCTTCCACATTACTGTTGGAACTGCGATCATTCACCCAGTAGCTCAAGCACGCTGCCTAGGGGTCACACTCGACTCCTCTCTCACATTCGCCCCTCACATTCAAAACATTTCTAAAACCTGTCGCTTTTTCCTCCGCAATATAACTAAGATACGCCCTTTCCTCTGTTGCTCGACTGCTAAAACTCTGACTCAGGCCCTCATTCTCTCCCGTCTTGATTACTGTAACCTCCTGCTGTCCGGCCTTCCTGCCTCTCACCTGTCTCCCCTACAATCTATCGTAAACGCTGCTGCCAGAATCACTCTACTCTTTCCGAGATCTGTCTCAGCATCTCCCCTCATGAAATCCCTCTCCTGGCTTCCGATCAAATCCCGCATCTCACACTCCATTCTTCTCCTCACTTTTAAAGCTTTACACTCTTCTGCCCCTCCTTACATCTCAGCCCTAATTTCTCGTTATGCACCATCCAGACTCTTGCGTTCTTCTCAAGGATGTCTTCTTTCTACCCCTTTGTATCTAAAGCCCTCTCCCGCCTTAAACCTTTTTCACTGACTGCCCCACACCTCTGGAATGCCCTTCCCCTCAGTACCCGACTAGCACCCTCTCTATCCACCTTTAAGACCCACCTTAAGACACACTTGCTTAAAGAAGCATATGAATAGCACTGTGGCTATTCTGAACACATGATACATAAAGCTTGGCCCCCTGCAGACACACTTACCAGAACTCCCTCCTACTGTCTCTGTACGTTCTCCCTACCTACCAATTAGACTGTAAGCTCCTCGGAGCAGGGACTCCTCTTCCTTAATGTCTAAAGCACTTATTCCCATGATCTGTTATTTATATTATCTGTTATTTATTTGATTACCACATGTATTACTACTGTGAAGCGCTATGTACATTAATGGCGCTATATAAATAAAGACATACAATACAATTAGAAAGAGATTCTTTCCCCCCCTTTTTTTTTGATGCATCAAAGGATTTGACAAGGTTTCTGCCACTTTAATTGAGTTTTCCAGCAAGTGAGATTTATTTTTAAATCTTTAAATACTTTGATTCACTTTAAATGTATGATCCACTACATCTGCTCTCCCGGCCCTAATGCTGCACATGTTGTGCTAAACCCTTCCTTTGTACAATGTACATCTACAGTTTACTTTCATCCTGAACTGTTTGTGATATTCCAACTTACCTCTCCTGCATGGCCTTCCGTAAGACAGTTTGTGTAACTGTGACTTTTTTGTCTCTTGTCTAGTTCCGATAGCACCAATAATCCCCCCATGCCAAGATTGCAAGGTTGCTTTTAGCAGTCAGGATTACCTCCTCAAACATCTGAAGTTCAAACACCCAAATGAGTATATGGAAAAGATGAGGACAGAACAATCTTGCAACATTCCAATACATGTGACCGAAAATGCAACTTTCAACCAGTCAAGGCAATTAATAAACAATGTAACTGCTTCTTATTCAAAAGAATATATATTGGAAGGTGCCACCGGAAAAGATCTTGGAGAAAGTGGGAAGAATCTGACTTGGCTATCAGACCAGAACCTACAGAAGAGGATACACACAGGGGAGAGACCACATGTATGTGGGGAATGTGGGAAGGGATTTTGTCAGTTATCCCACCTGAGCACACACAAGAGGACACACACAGGGGAGAGACTGCGTGTATGTGGGGAATGTGGGAAGGGATTTAGTCAGTTATCCCACCTGAACATGCACAATAGGACACACACAGGGGAGAAACCGCATGTATGTGGGGAATGTGGGAAGCGATTCAATCAGTTATCCACCCTGGACACACACAAGAGGACACACACAGGGGAGAAACCGCATGTATGTGGGGAATGTGGGAAGCGATTCAATCAGTTATCCAGCCTAGCGACACACAAGAGGACACACACAGGGGAGAAACCGCATGTATGTGGGGAATGTGGGAAGGGATTTAGTCAGTTAGCCAACCTGAACACACACATGAGGACACACACAGGGGAGAGACCACATGTATGTGGGGAATGTGGGAAGGGATTTAGTGATTTATCAAGTCTAATCAGACACAAGAGGACACACACAGGTGAGAGACCACATTTATGTGGGGAATATGGGATGGGATTTAGTGAGATATACAGCCTGAACACGCACAAGAGGACACACACAGGGGAGAGGCCGTATGTATGTGGGGAATGTGAGAAGGGATTTAGTTGGCTATCCCATTTAAACACACACATGAGGACACACACAGGTGAGAAACCGCATGTATGTGGGGAATGTGGGATGGGATTTAGTCAGATATACAGCCTGAACACACACATAAGGACACACACAGGGGAGAGACCGCATGTATGTGGGGAATGTGAGAAGGGATTTAGTGTGTTATCCCACCTGATCAGACACAAGATGACACACACAGGGGAGAGACCGCATGTATGTGGGGAATGTGGGAAGGGATTTATAGACTTATCCAGGCTGGACACACACAAGAGGACACACACAGGGGAGAGACCGTATGTATGTGGGGAATGTGAGAAGGGATTTAGTGTGTTATCCCACCTGACCAGACACAAGAGGACACACACAGGGGAGAGACCGCATGTATGTGGGGAATGTGGGAAGGGATTTAGTGTGTTATCCCACCTGACCAGACACAAGAGGACACACACAGGGGAGAGACCGCATGTATGTGGGGAATGTGGGAAGGGATTTAGTGTGTTATCCCACCTGAACACACACACGAGGACACACACAGGGGAGAGACCGCATGTATGTGGGGAATGTGGAAAGGGATTTAGTGACTTATCCAGCCTGATCAGACACAAGAGGACACACACAGGGGAGAGACCGCATGTATGTGGGGAATGTGGGAAGGGATTTAGTGTGTTATCCAGCCTGAACACACACAAGAGAACACACACAGGGGAGAGATCTTTCTCTAAAGCCAGGCATGTTTAGGGATAAACAGAATCCAAACAGGAACTGGAGCACAGCCTTACCAATGCAACATGGAACACAGAAATTTCTTTCAAGGATGTATTGGGTTAAAAGAACATAGGGAGAAAGTCCTTCCCTGCTACTGCCGTGGCTTTTGGCCCTTGGGATCCTCTGAGCGAAGTTTTCGTGCTGACGCAAGGTTTTGGCTTCTTGGAAGCTGTCAGAGACTTACCTGTAGTCCGTGAGTAGCAAACTACAACAGTCTTGTGCTGAACGAGATCAGCCAGTTGTTAGTTAAGCCACAATATATCTATTTCTATAGAGACATTGCTTTATATGTACACACTCATATCCAATGGCCGGCACTCCTATCTTGAGACACAGGTGAAGACATCATTTAGATCTATTCACCTGTTCTACAGCGCCTCCAGTAATACACCTTTTTTTTTAGTTTTTTTGGAGCACCGGATTAATGTGCTTTGTATAGTTCATTACCTTCTATGTTTAGGGATTACCAGCAACTAAGACGCTCACATGTAAGTGTACACGTGTACTGTATCTGTGTTACGCTGAATCACAATGCAAAGTGACTTTAGTTTATGGTGCATAAAACAAACATTTTAAAAGGATAACAAACTTATAACTTTTTAAATGCAGGTTATTTATATCATTCTTCTATTTAAAGGAAAATGTTCTTGTTTTATATTTCCATGCTGTTGGTTCTAATAAAATGTGCGTTCCCCATTATGCTGAAGCGGTCGGTAGCCTCACTTAGCTGTGAATTTGAATAGTTTCGCCTCAACCAATGGGCCGCCGACAGACACTCTGCCACCAACCGCTTCTAATGTGAGTTTTATTACTGTCTATGGCAGTGGGTTAATTTACGGGGTTTTTGGGTAGGGGGTTTTGGGTAACGGCATATGGTAGGGAATTTTAGGTTAAGGAAGGGGGCTTAGGATATAAGGTTTTCGGGTAGGGGTATAAGCACTTACGTTGGTGGTGAAGTGGCCGCAGTGGGGTGAGTCGCGGCAAAACGACTGACCGAATGTCCTTGACCGCTGTGAATACTGAGGGGGAGGACAGGGACACAGACTAACGCCGGCTCTGGCTTTATGTATTCACCAATGTGACATGGGACTATTGTTTCTCTTGAGCTCTGGTCCTGGTCTCCCCATCACTCTCACCACCATGACATCCAAAAGCCCCCGCAGCTCGAGCCTCGCCTGTAATGTCTCCTGTGTGTCCCCAGTGAGGGTCATTAATGCAGCCGCCTTTACACACTGTATGTCATGTTCCTTTATTATCTCTGGAGAGCAGCAAGGGCTGACCATCAATTTCACAGGTTACACGCCGAAATGAAAATGCACCTGAGGGGGTTAAGTGTCCCTTTATTTTCAGGGTAATGACATATACATATGCAGTAATGGCAGCAAAACTTCTCAGGACAAGGAACTCTATGTAGGTTCATGTAGAAAAGGAATGCATATACATAGTTCAGACGTGCTAAACACCAACATTCAAAAAGGAAAAAGCTATCAAATGCCCACTCACGTGGTGATCGAATATTGCAGGCATGTAATGATATAATCTGATCAGGAACTGGGTACAGTAGGTGATTGGGACTGGATCTCCCCAGAATTAGAGAGAAGAGAGAACGAACATGGTCTAGATCAATTTTATAATTAAAATAGCAGAGCAGTGAGCTCCAACAACTCGCATGCTCCCAATGAATAAAAAGCCATTTGACCACTTGGGGACCTGCGGCCATGGAAGTGCCAGCAAAGAACATACAGCGGGTCCCTCCGTCACACAGGGAGCACTAACAGGCAGCGGGCATCCTCAAATGTTCACCCCGGCTTCTCCTCTGATGCTCCGAGATGCGGGTACGGCAGGGGAGGAACAGAGCGGGGCGTTGCGGCGGGTAATTCAAACTTTCAACTTGCAAGAAACGGCAGTGGGTACTGGGCAGTGTGCGGCAGCTGCAGGAAAAAGGACCACCCTTGTGCGTTTCACTCCGGTTTCTGTGAGCTTCCTCAGAGTTGTATGGATATCTCCAGGTGCACTGGTCCAGGTTTAAACGGTACCTGTATACCATGACACATCGATGGAGGCAGCGCTTGCATATACTTAGCAAAAATACAACAGCGCATATAACATAAAATACAGACTTCTACAAGACAGTAAAACCACTTGTAAAGCTTGGATTTAGGATGACACGAATCTATAAAGAAAACAGAACAAATGTTAGATCATCCACAAAATAATGCATAAACTTAATTGTATAAGTGGTATGATTCTGAGATGGGAATCAAATGAGAATCCCAAGAAAGGAATGAATAAACGAAATAAATAATACATTAAATAACAACTAAATGGAACCGATTGAGACACCTACAAAAAATATAAATAATTCTAAAAATATATCATAACCTATTAAAACTAAAATGTTATATGAAAACCTCAAAAAAGGGGAATAAATGTAAGGGATGCTCGGTGAGGAAGGAGTTATGGTCGATATCTAAATTTAAACCTATGGGTTTCTTAACATAGAATCTGTTTCTCACCTCGCTTCTTCTCAAAACTAGTCTCTCACTAAGAAATTCCTTATCTCATATCAATTTGTATCTGTCCGGTAAAGCCGGAGGATATAAACAATTCAGGGAAATAGATACACCTCTGAATATGAGATCCCTTATTGATATCTATCTAATCTTCAATTTTGCTATGCCTGTCTTGTCCATAGATGGATATATTTCCATTCATGTCTATTGATCATCAATTATTATGTGATCTTCATGTTCATAACCTGTTGATTAACAATAGTTTAATCTCAAACCATCTACTTGTATCGTCAATTCTGTGCCAGTCAATCTCCTAAAGTAGATCCACGGAATCATTCTTCTCACCTATGTCATGCTTATATTTTTAAAAACTATATATGTAAATCGGTATTTGAAATGCATTTCTCTGTGTGTTTATACTTACCTTATGTATCCTAATCCTGTATCTCTTCCTGTAAAGCATGTAATTAAAGTTAATTGCAGTGTAGCGATAGAAAGGGGTATATTAGAAGGGGATACACGGACATACCATACATGCCCCTGAGGAAGCAGGAACTACCCATGAAACGCGTAGGGTTGCCGGGGGACCAGTATCGGAAGAGCACCTCAACACCAAAAGTAAAAGTGCTCAAGCTGGTACCTCTAAAATTATACTCTGTTTATGTGAGTGTTACTCTGATCTCTTACATATAAAGTTGGATATTTTAGGAAGAGGCTTCAGAATCCTTCTGTTATCCATTATGGGAGCGGAGGAGCAAAGAAACCTTTTAGTGCCTGGGCTCAGGCACTTTCATGTAGGTGCATCCCTCGCCATTGAAACAGAGAAAACAGCTACAGACCGGTGCCTTGAGAGATAAAGTTCAATGAATGTCCAGATGTACTGTATAGGTGTTAAGCTCCTCGTATGGTATCAAATCCTGTACACATGGATCGACTTTGTGGCTCCGTGGATAACGTCCTGTGATATGTGGAGTTAAACGCAAAGATAAATCATAGTGTACACTGCTGATTATAAAACCTATAACTCAAACAAACATAAAACACTAACACACATAAAACCTATACAACACTCAACATATAGACATATACAAACAAGGCCGTATAAACAGTTCTACTCATTTATTAAAATATAAAATGGACACAGAAGTTCAATAAAATGGAGAAGATGGCCTGTTGAGGATGATCTGGTGGTTAAATCCAGAATCCTACCTACAACAGGACAGGTCAAAACAAGCCTGTGTGTCCAACTTTAGCAAGGCAGCTCCTCTTTTTCCTCCGTTGCAGGCAGACGTCTGCAGACCCGGTGCGATGTGCTCCGTATCTGCTCTCACACCACGGAAGCACAAACTGGGGGATGGAGCCGCTCCTGGATGCTGGGTATATAACACACAGGGGAAGGAGCCGCTCCTGGATGCTGGGTATATAACACACTGGGGGAAGGAGCCGCTCCTGGATGCTGGGTATATAACACACTGGGGGAAGGAGCCACTCCTGGATGCTGGGTATATAACACACAGGGGAAGGAGCCGCCCCTGGATGCTGGGTATATAACACACAGGGGGAAGGAGCCGCTCCTGGATGCTGGGTATATAACACACTGGGGGAAGGTGCCGCTCCTGGATGCTGGGTATATAACAGACTGGGGGAAGGAGCCGCTCATGGATGCTGGGTATATAACACACTGGGGAAGGAGCCGCTCCTGGATGTTGGGAATATAACACACAGGGAAGGAGCCGCTCCTGGATGCTGGGTATATAACACACCGGGGGAAGGAGCCGCTCCTGGATGCTGGGTATATAACACACTGGGGGAAGGAGCCGCTCCTGGATGCTGGGTATATAACACACTGGGGGAAGGAGCCGCTCCTGGATGCTGGGTATATAACACACTGGGGGAAGGAGCCGCCCCTGGATGTTGGGAATATAACACACAGGGGGAAGGAGCCGCTCCTGGATGCTGGGTATATAACACACCGGGGGAAGGAGCCGCTCCTGGATGCTGGGTATATAACACACTGGGGGAAGGAGCCGCTCCTGGATGCTGGGTATATAACACACTGGGGGAAGGAGCCGCTCCTGGATGCTGGGTATATAACACACTGGGGGAAGGAGCCGCTCCTGGATGCTGGGTATATAACACACTGGGGGAAGGAGCCGCTCCTGGATGTTGGGAATATAACACACAGGGGGAAGGAGCCGCTCCTGGATGCTGGGTATATAACACACCGGGGGAAGGAGCCGCTCCTGGATGCTGGGTATATAACACACTGGGGGAAGGAGCCGCTCCTGGATGCTGGGTATATAACACACTGGGGGAAGGAGCCGCTCCTGGATGCTGGGTATATAACACACTGGGGGAAGGAGCCGCCCCTGGATGCTGGGTATATAACACACTGGGCAAAGGAGCCGCTCCTGGATGCTGGGTATATAACACACTGGGGGAAGGAGCCGCCCCTGGATGCTGGGTATATAACACACTGCGGGAAGGAGCCGCTCCTGGATGCTGGGTATATAACACACTGGGGGAAGGAGCAGCTCCTGGATGCTGGGTATATAACACACTGGGGTAAGGAGCCGTTCCTGGATGCTGGGTATATAACACACTGGAGGAAGGAGCTGCTCCTGGATGCTGGGTATATAACACACACTGGGGGAAGGAGCCGCTCCTGGATGCTGGGTATATAACACACTGGGGGAAGGAGCAGCTCCTGGATGCTGGGTATATAACACACAGGGGGAAGGAGCCGTTCCTGGATGCTGGGTATATAACACACTGGAGGAAGGAGCTGCTCCTGGATGCTGGGTATATAACACACTGGGGGAAGGAGCAGCTCCTGGATGCTGGGTATATAACACACTGGGGGAAGGCGCCGCTCCTGGATGCTGGGTATATAACACACTGGGGGAAGGAGCCGCCCCTGGATGCTGGGTATATAACACACTGGGGGAAGGAGCCGCTCCTGGATGCTGGGTATATTACACACTGGGGGAAGGAGCCACTCCTGGATGCTGGGTATATAACACACTGGGGAAGGAGCCGCTCCTGGATGCTGGGTATATAACACACTGGGGGAAGGAGCAGCTCCTGGATGCTGGGTATATAACACACAGGGGGAAGGAGCCGCTCCTGGATGCTGGGTATATAACACACTGGGGGAAGGCGCTGCTCCTGGATGCTGGGTATATAACACACAGGGGGAAGGAGACGCTCCTGGATGCTGGTTATATAACACACAGGGGGAAGGAGCCGCTCCTGGATGCTGGGTATATAACACACTGGGGGAAGGAGCCGCTCCTGGATGCTGGGTATATAACACACTGGGGGAAGGCGCCGCTCCTGGATGCTGGGTATATAACACACTGGGGGAAGGAGCCGCCCCTGGATGCTGGGTATATAACACACTGGGGGAAGGAGCCGCTCCTGGATGCTGGGTATATTACACACTGGGGGAAGGAGCCACTCCTGGATGCTGGGTATATAACACACACTGGGGGAAGGAGCCGCTCCTGGATGCTGGATATATAACACACTGGGGGAAGGAGCCGCTCCTGGATGCTGGGTATATAACACACTGGGGAAGGAGCCGCTCCTGGATGCTGGGTATATAACACACTGGGGGAAGGAGCCGCCCCTGGATGCTGGGTATATAACACACTGGGGAAGGAGCCGCTCCTGGATGCTGGGTATATAACACACTGGGGGAAGGAGCCGCCCCTGGATGCTGTGTATATAACACACTGCGGGAAGGAGCCGCTCCTGGATGCTGCGTATATAACACACTGGGGGAAGGAGCCGCCCCTGGATGCTGGGTATATAACACACTGGGGGAAGGAGCCGCTCCTGGATGCTGGGTATATTACACACTGGGGGAAGGAGCCACTCCTGGATGCTGGGTATATAACACACTGGGGAAGGAGCCGCTCCTGGATGCTGGGTATATAACACACTGGGGGAAGGAGCCGCTCCTGGATGCTGGGTATATAACACACTGGGGGAAGGAGCCGCCCCTGGATGCTGGGTATATAACACACTGGGGAAGGAGCCGCTCCTGGATGCTGGGTATATAACACACTGGGGGAAGGAGCCGATCCTGGATGCTGGGTATATAACACACAGGGGGAAGGAGCCGCTCCTGGATGCTGCGTATATAACACACTGGGGGAAGGAGCCGCCCCTGGATGCTGGGTATATAACACACTGGGGGAAGGAGCCGCTCCTAGATTCTGGGTATATAACACACTGGGGGAAGGAGCCACTCCTGGATGCTGGGTATATAACACACACTGGGGGAAGGAGCCGCTCCTGGATGCTGGGTATATTACACACTGGGGGAAGGAGTCACTCCTGGATGCTGGGTATATAACACACTGGGGGAAGGAGCCGCTCCTGGATGCTGGGTATATAACACACTGGGGGAAGGAGCCACTCCTGGATGCTGGGTATATAACACACAGGGGGAAGGAGCCGCTCCTGGATGCTGGGTATATAACACACTGGGGGAAGGAGCCGCCCTTGGATGCTGGGTATATAACATACTGGGGGAAGGAGCCGCCCCTGGATGCTGGGTGTATAACACACTGGGGGAAGGAGCCGCCCCTGGATGCTGGGTATATAACACACTTGGGGAAGGAGACGCTCCTGGATGCCGGGTATATAACACACTGGGGGAAGGAGCCGCTCCTGGATGCTTGGTATATAACACACAGGGGAAGGCGCCGCTCCTGGATGCTGGGTATATAACACACTGGGGGAAGGAGCCGTTCCTGGATGCTGGGTATATAACACACTGGGGGAAGGAGCCGCTCCTGGATGCTGGGTATATAACACACAGCGGGAAGAAGCCACTCCTGGATGCTGGGTATATAACACACTGGGGGAAGGAGTCGCCCCTGGATGCTGGGTATATAACACACAGGGGGAAGGCGCTGCTCCTGGATGCTGGGTATATAACACACTGGGGGAAGGAGCCGCTCCTGGATGCTGGGTATATAACACACTGGGGGAAGGAGCTGCTCCTGGAGGCTGGGTATATAACACACTGGGGGAAGGAGCCGCTCCTGGATGCTGGGTATATAACACACTGGGGGAAGGAGCCGCCCCTGGATGCTGGGTATATAACACACAGGGGAAGGAGCCGCTCCTGGATGCTGGGTATATAACACACACTGGGGGAAGGAGCCGCCCCTGGATGCTGGGTATATAACACACCGGGGGAAGGAGCCGCTCCTGGATGCTGGGTATATAACACACACTGGGGGAAGGAGCCGCCCCTGGATGCTGGGTATATAACACACTGGGGGAAGGAGCCGGTCCTGGATGCTGGGTATATAACACACTGGGCAAAGGAGCCACTCCTGGATGCTGGGTATATAACACACTGGGGGAAGGAGCCGCCCCTGGATGCTGGGTATATAACACACTGGGGGAAGGAGCCGCTCCTGGATGCTGGGTATATAACACACTGCGGGAAGGAGCCGCTCCTGGATGCTGGGTATATAACACACTGGGGGAAGGAGCAGCTCCTGGATGCTGGGTATATAACACACTGGGGTAAGGAGCCGCTCCTGGATGCTGGGTATATAACACACACTGGGGGAAGGAGCCGCTCCTGGATGCTGGGTATATAACACACTGCGGGAAGGAGCCACTCCTGGATGCTGGGTATATAACACACTGGGGGAAGGAGCAGCTCCTGGATGCTGGGTATATAACACACAGGGGGAAGGAGCCGTTCCTGGATGCTGGGTATATAACACACTGGAGGAAGGAGCTGCTCCTGGATGCTGGGTATATAACACACAGGGGGAAGGAGCCGCCCCTGGATGCTGGGTATATAACACACTGGGCAAAGGAGCCACTCCTGGATGCTGGGTATATAACACACTGGGGGAAGGAGCCGCCCCTGGATGCTGGGTATATAACACACGGGGGAAGGAGCCGCTCCTGGATGCTGGGTATATAACACACTGCGGGAAGGAGCCGCTCCTGGATGCTGGGTATATAACACACTGGGGGAAGGAGCAGCTCCTGGATGCTGGGTATATAACACACTGGGGTAAGGAGCCGTTCCTGGATGCTGGGTATATAACACACTGGAGGAAGGAGCTGCTCCTGGATGCTGGGTATATAACACACACTGGGGGAAGGAGCCGCTCCTGGATGCTGGGTATATAACACACTGCGGGAAGGAGCCGCTCCTGGATGCTGGGTATATAACACACTGGGGGAAGGAGCAGCTCCTGGATGCTGGGTATATAACACACAGGGGGAAGGAGCCGTTCCTGGATGCTGGGTATATAACACACTGGAGGAAGGAGCTGCTCCTGGATGCTGGGTATATAACACACTGGGGGAAGGAGCAGCTCCTGGATGCTGGGTATATAACACACTGGGGGAAGGCGCCGCTCCTGGATGCTGGGTATATAACACACTGGGGGAAGGAGCCGCCCCTGGATGCTGGGTATATAACACACTGGGGGAAGGAGCCGCTCCTGGATGCTGGGTATATTACACACTGGGGGAAGGAGCCACTCCTGGATGCTGGGTATATAACACACTGGGGAAGGAGCCGCTCCTGGATGCTGGGTATATAACACACTGGGGGAAGGAGCAGCTCCTGGATGCTGGGTATATAACACACTGGGGGAAGGAGCAGCTCCTGGATGCTGGGTATATAACACACTGGGGGAAGGCGCCGCTCCTGGATGCTGGGTATATAACACACTGGGGGAAGGAGCCGCCCCTGGATGCTGGGTATATAACACACTGGGGGAAGGCGCCGCTCCTGGATGCTGGGTATATAACACACTGGGGGAAGGAGCCGCTCCTGGATGCTGGGTATATTACACACTGGGGGAAGGAGCCACTCCTGGATGCTGGGTATATAACACACTGGGGGAAGGAGCCGCTCCTGGATGCTGGGTATATTACACACTGGGGGAAGGAGCCGCCCCTGGATGCTGGGTATATAACACACTGGGGGAAGGAGCCGCTCCTGGATGCTGGGTATATTACACACTGGGGGAAGGAGCCACTCCTGGATGCTGGGTATATAACACACTGGGGAAGGAGCCGCTCCTGGATGCTGGGTATATAACACACTGGGGGAAGGAGCCGCCCCTGGATGCTGGGTATATAACACGCTGGGGAAGGAGCCGCTCCTGGATGCTGGGTATATAACACACTGGGGGAAGGAGCCGCCCCTGGATGCTGGGTATATAACACACTGGGGGAAGGAGCCGCTCCTAGATTCTGGGTATATAACACACTGGGGGAAGGAGCCACTCCTGGATGCTGGGTATATAACACACACTGGGGGAAGGAGCCGCTCCTGGATGCTGGGTATATAACACACACTGGGGGAAGGAGCCGCTCCTGGATGCTGGGTATATTACACACTGGGGGAAGGAGTCGCTCCTGGATGCTGGGTATATTACACACTGGGGGAAGGAGTCACTCCTGGATGCTGGGTATATAACACACTGGGGGAAGGAGCCGCTCCTGGATGCTGGGTATATAACACACTGGGGGAAGGAGCCACTCCTGGATGCTGGGTATATAACACACAGGGGGAAGGAGCCGCTCCTGGATGCTGGGTATATAACACACTGGGGGAAGGAGCCGCCCCTGGATGCTGGGTATATAACACACTGGGGGAAGGAGCCGCCCCTGGATGCTGGGTGTATAACACACTGGGGGAAGGAGCCGCCCCTGGATGCTGGGTATATAACACACTTGGGGAAGGAGACGCTCCTGGATGCCGGGTATATAACACACTGGGGGAAGGAGCCGCTCCTGGATGCTTGGTATATAACACACAGGGGAAGGCGCCGCTCCTGGATGCTGGGTATATAACACACTGGGGGAAGGTGCCGCTCCTGGATGCTGGGTATATAACACACAGCGGGAAGAAGCCACTCCTGGATGCTGGGTATATAACACACTGGGGGAAGGAGTCGCCCCTGGATGCTGGGTATATAACACACAGGGGGAAGGCGCCGCTCCTGGATGCTGGGTATATAACACACTGGGGGAAGGAGCTGCTCCTGGAGGCTGGGTATATAACACACTGGGGGAAGGAGCCGCTCCTGGATGCTGGGTATATAACACACTGGGGGAAGGAGCCGCCCCTGGATGCTGGGTATATAACACACTGGGGGAAGGAGCCGCTCCTGGATGCTGGGTATATAACACACTGGGGGAAGGAGCTGCTCCTGGAGGCTGGGTATATAACACACTGGGGGAAGGAGCCGCTCCTGGATGCTGGGTATATAACACACTGGGGGAAGGAGCCGCCCCTGGATGCTGGGTATATAACACACTGGGGGAAGGAGCCGCTCCTAGATTCTGGGTATATAACACACTGGGGGAAGGAGCCACTCCTGGATGCTGGGTATATAACACACACTGGGGGAAGGAGCCGCTCCTGGATGCTGGGTATATTACACACTGGGGGAAGGAGTCGCTCCTGGATGCTGGGTATATTACACACTGGGGGAAGGAGTCACTCCTGGATGCTGGGTATATAACACACTGGGGGAAGGAGCCGCTCCTGGATGCTGGGTATATAACACACTGGGGGAAGGAGCCACTCCTGGATGCTGGGTATATAACACACAGGGGGAAGGAGCCGCTCCTGGATGCTGGGTATATAACACACTGGGGGAAGGAGCCGCCCCTGGATGCTGGGTATATAACACACTGGGGGAAGGAGCCGCCCCTGGATGCTGGGTGTATAACACACTGGGGGAAGGAGCCGCCCCTGGATGCTGGGTATATAACACACTTGGGGAAGGAGACGCTCCTGGATGCCGGGTATATAACACACTGGGGGAAGGAGCCGCTCCTGGATGCTTGGTATATAACACACAGGGGAAGGCGCCGCTCCTGGATGCTGGGTATATAACACACTGGGGGAAGGTGCCGCTCCTGGATGCTGGGTATATAACACACAGCGGGAAGAAGCCACTCCTGGATGCTGGGTATATAACACACTGGGGGAAGGAGTCGCCCCTGGATGCTGGGTATATAACACACAGGGGGAAGGCGCCGCTCCTGGATGCTGGGTATATAACACACTGGGGGAAGGAGCCGCTCCTGGATGCTGGGTATATAACACACTGGGGGAAGGAGCGGCTCCTGGAGGCTGGGTATATAACACACTGGGGGAAGGAGCCGCTCCTGGATGCTGGGTATATAACACACTGGGGGAAGGAGCCGCCCCTGGATGCTGGGTATATAACACACAGGGGAAGGAGCCGCTCCTGGATGCTGGGTATATAACACACACTGGGGGAAGGAGCCGCCCCTGGATGCTGGGTATATAACACACCGGGGGAAGGAGCCGCTCCTGGATGCTGGGTATATAACACACACTGGGGGAAGGAGCCGCCCCTGGATGCTGGGTATATAACACACTGGGGGAAGGAGCCGCTCCTGGATGCTGGGTATATAACACACTGGGCAAAGGAGCCACTCCTGGATGCTGGGTATATAACACACTGGGCAAAGGAGCCACTCCTGGATGCTGGGTATATAACACACTGGGGGAAGGAGCCGCCCCTGGATGCTGGGTATATAACACACTGGGGGAAGGAGCCGCTCCTGGATGCTGGGTATATAACACACTGCGGGAAGGAGCCGCTCCTGGATGCTGGGTATATAACACACTGGGGGAAGGAGCAGCTCCTGGATGCTGGGTATATAACACACTGGGGTAAGGAGCCGCTCCTGGATGCTGGGTATATAACACACACTGGGGGAAGGAGCCGCTCCTGGATGCTGGGTATATAACACACTGGGCAAAGGAGCCACTCCTGGATGCTGGGTATATAACACACTGGGGGAAGGAGCCGCCCCTGGATGCTGGGTATATAACACACTGGGGGAAGGAGCCGCTCCTGGATGCTGGGTATATAACACACTGCGGGAAGGAGCCGCTCCTGGATGCTGGGTATATAACACACTGGGGGAAGGAGCAGCTCCTGGATGCTGGGTATATAACACACAGGGGGAAGGAGCCGTTCCTGGATGCTGGGTATATAACACACTGGAGGAAGGAGCTGCTCCTGGATGCTGGGTATATAACACACACTGGGGGAAGGAGCCGCTCCTGGATGCTGGGTATATAACACACTGCGGGAAGGAGCCGCTCCTGGATGCTGGGTATATAACACACTGGGGGAAGGAGCAGCTCCTGGATGCTGGGTATATAACACACAGGGGGAAGGAGCCGTTCCTGGATGCTGGGTATATAACACACTGGAGGAAGGAGCTGCTCCTGGATGCTGGGTATATAACACACTGGGGGAAGGAGCAGCTCCTGGATGCTGGGTATATAACACACTGGGGGAAGGCGCCGCTCCTGGATGCTGGGTATATAACACACTGGGGGAAGGAGCCGCCCCTGGATGCTGGGTATATAACACACTGGGGGAAGGAGCCGCTCCTGGATGCTGGGTATATTACACACTGGGGGAAGGAGCCACTCCTGGATGCTGGGTATATAACACACTGGGGAAGGAGCCGCTCCTGGATGCTGGGTATATAACACACTGGAGGAAGGAGCTGCTCCTGGATGCTGGGTATATAACACACTGGGGGAAGGAGCAGCTCCTGGATGCTGGGTATATAACACACTGGGGGAAGGCGCCGCTCCTGGATGCTGGGTATATAACACACTGGGGGAAGGAGCCGCCCCTGGATGCTGGGTATATAACACACTGGGGGAAGGAGCCGCTCCTGGATGCTGGGTATATTACACACTGGGGGAAGGAGCCACTCCTGGATGCTGGGTATATAACACACTGGGGAAGGAGCCGTTCCTGGATGCTGGGTATATAACACACTGGGGGAAGGAGCCGCCCCTGGATGCTGGGTATATAACACACTGGGGAAGGAGCCGCTCCTGGATGCTGGGTATATAACACACTGGGGGAAGGAGCCGCTCCTGGATGCTGGGTATATAACACACAGGGGGAAGGAGCCGCTCCTGGATGCTGCGTATATAACACACTGGGGGAAGGAGCCGCCCCTGGATGCTGGGTATATAACACACTGGGGGAAGGAGCCGCTCCTAGATTCTGGGTATATAACACACTGGGGGAAGGAGCCACTCCTGGATGCTGGGTATATAACACACACTGGGGGAAGGAGCCGCTCCTGGATGCTGGGTATATTACACACTGGGGGAAGGAGCCGCTCCTGGATGCTGGGTATATTACACACTGGGGGAAGGAGTCACTCCTGGATGCTGGGTATATAACACACTGGGGGAAGGAGCCGCTCCTGGATGCTGGGTATATAACACACTGGGGGAAGGAGCCGCTCCTGGATGCTGGGTATATAACACACTGGGGGAAGGAGCCACTCCTGGATGCTGGGTATATAACACACTGGGGGAAGGAGCCGCCCCTGGATGCTGGGTATATAACACACTGGGGGAAGGA
Organism: Ascaphus truei; assembly: GCF_040206685.1. Classification (NCBI taxonomy): domain Eukaryota; kingdom Metazoa; phylum Chordata; class Amphibia; order Anura; family Ascaphidae; genus Ascaphus; species Ascaphus truei. Next base: position 137,814,508 of record NC_134488.1, read on the forward strand.
GCCGCCCCTGGATGCTGGGTGTATAACACACTGGGGGAAGGAGCCGCCCCTGGATGCTGGGTATATAACACACTTGGGGAAGGAGACGCTCCTGGATGCCGGGTATATAACACACTGGGGGAAGGAGCCGCTCCTGGATGCTTGGTATATAACACACAGGGGAAGGCGCCGCTCCTGGATGCTGGGTATATAACACACTGGGGGAAGGTGCCGCTCCTGGATGCTGGGTATATAACACACAGCGGGAAGAAGCCACTCCTGGATGCTGGGTATATAACACACTGGGGGAAGGAGTCGCCCCTGGATGCTGGGTATATAACACACAGGGGGAAGGCGCCGCTCCTGGATGCTGGGTATATAACACACTGGGGGAAGGAGCCGCTCCTGGATGCTGGGTATATAACACACTGGGGGAAGGAGCTGCTCCTGGAGGCTGGGTATATAACACACTGGGGGAAGGAGCCGCTCCTGGATGCTGGGTATATAACACACTGGGGGAAGGAGCCGCCCCTGGATGCTGGGTATATAAAACACAGGGGAAGGAGCCGCTCCTGGATGCTGGGTATATAACACACACTGGGGGAAGGAGCCGCCCCTGGATGCTGGGTATATAACACACCGGGGGAAGGAGCCGCTCCTGGATGCTGGGTATATAACACACACTGGGGGAAGGAGCCGCCCCTGGATGCTGGGTATATAACACACTGGGGGAAGGAGCCGCCCCTGGATGCTGGGTATATAACACACTGGGGGAAGGAGCCGCTCCTGGATGCTGGGTATATAACACACTGCGGGAAGGAGCCGCTCCTGGATGCTGGGTATATAACACACTGGGGGAAGGAGCAGCTCCTGGATGCTGGGTATATAACACACTGGGGTAAGGAGCCGCTCCTGGATGCTGGGTATATAACACACACTGGGGGAAGGAGCCGCTCCTGGATGCTGGGTATATAACACACTGCGGGAAGGAGCCACTCCTGGATGCTGGGTATATAACACACTGGGGGAAGGAGCAGCTCCTGGATGCTGGGTATATAACACACAGGGGGAAGGAGCCGTTCCTGGATGCTGGGTATATAACACACTGGAGGAAGGAGCTGCTCCTGGATGCTGGGTATATAACACACAGGGGGAAGGAGCAGCTCCTGGATGCTGGGTATATAACACACTGGGGGAAGGCGCCGCTCCTGGATGCTGGGTATATAACACACTGGGGGAAGGAGCCGCCCCTGGATGCTGGGTATATAACACACTGGGGGAAGGAGCCGCTCCTGGATGCTGGGTATATTACACACTGGGGGAAGGAGCCACTCCTGGATGCTGGGTATATAACACACAGGGGAAGGAGCCGCTCCTGGATGCTGGGTATATAACACACTGGGGGAAGGAGCAGCTCCTGGATGCTGGGTATATAACACACAGGGGGAAGGAGCCGTTCCTGGATGCTGGGTATATAACACACTGGAGGAAGGAGCTGCTCCTGGATGCTGGGTATATAACACACTGGGGGAAGGAGCAGCTCCTGGATGCTGGGTATATAACACACTGGGGGAAGGCGCCGCTCCTGGATGCTGGGTATATAACACACTGGGGGAAGGAGCCGCACCTGGATGCTGGGTATATAACACACTGGGGGAAGGAGCCGCTCCTGGATGCTGGGTATATTACACACTGGGGGAAGGAGCCACTCCTGGATGCTGGGTATATAACACACTGGGGAAGGAGCCGCTCCTGGATGCTGGGTATATAACACACTGGGGGAAGGAGCCGCCCCTGGATGCTGGGTATATAACACACTGGGGAAGGAGCCGCTCCTGGATGCTGGGTATATAACACACTGGGGGAAGGAGCCGCTCCTGGATGCTGGGTATATAACACACAGGGGGAAGGAGCCGCTCCTGGATGCTGCGTATATAACACACTGGGGGAAGGAGCCGCCCCTGGATGCTGGGTATATAACACACTGGGGGAAGGAGCCGCTCCTAGATTCTGGGTATATAACACACTGGGGGAAGGAGCCGCTCCTGGATGCTGGGTATATAACACACTGGGGGATGGAGCCGCTCCTGGATGCTGGGTATATAACACACTGGGGGAAGGAGCCGCCCCTGGATGCTGGGTATATAACACACTGGGGGAAGGAGCCGCCCCTGGATGCTGGGTGTATAACACACTGGGGGAAGGAGCCGCCCCTGGATGCTGGGTATATAACACACTTGGGGAAGGAGACGCTCCTGGATGCCGGGTATATAACACACTGGGGGAAGGAGCCGCTCCTGGATGCTTGGTATATAACACACTGGGGGAAGGAGCTGCTCCTGGATGCTGGGTATATAACACACTGGGGGAAGGAGCCGCTCCTGGATGCTGGGTATATAACACACTGGGGGAAGGAGCCGCTCCTGGATGCTGGGTATATAACACACTGGGGGAAGGAGCCGCTCCTGGATGCTGGGTATATAACACACTGGGGGAAGGAGCCGCTCCTGGATGCTGGGTATATAACACACTGGGGGAAGGAGCCGCCCCTGGATGCTGGGTATATAACACACTGGGGGAAGGAGCCGCCCCTGGATGCTGGGTATATAACACACTGGGGGAAGGAGCCGCTCCTGGATGCTGGGTATATAACACACTGGGGGATGGAGCCGCTCCTGGTTGCTGGGTATATAACACACAGGGGGAAGGAGCCGCTCCTGGATGCTGGGTATATAACACACAGGGGGAAGGAGCCGCTCCTGGATGCTGGGTATATAACACACATGGGGAAGGAGCCGCTCCTGAATGCTGTGTATATAACACACTGGGGGAAGGAGCCGCTCCTGGATGCTGGGTATATAACATACTGGGGGAAGGAGCCGCTCCTGGATGCTGGGTATATAACACACTGGGGGAAGGAGCCGCTCCTGGATGCTGTGTATATAACACACTGGGGGAAGGAGCCGCTCCTGGATGCTGGGTATATAACACACTGGGGGAAGGAGCCGCTCCTGGATGCTGGGTATATAACACACAGGGGGAAGGAGCCGCTCCTGGATGCTGGGTATATAACACACATGGGGAAGGAGCCGCTCCTGAATGCTGTGTATATAACACACTGGGGGAAGGAGCCGCTCCTGGATGCTGGGTATATAACATACTGGGGGAAGGAGCCGCTCCTGGATGCTGGGTATATAACACACTGGGGGAAGGAGCCGCTCCTGGATGCTGGGTATATAACACACTGGGGGAAGGAGTCGCTCCTGGATGCTGGGTATATAACACACTGGGGGAAGGAGCCGCTCCTGGATGCTGGGTATATAACACACTGGGGGAAGGAGTCGCTCCTAGATGCTGGGTATATAACACACTGGGGGAAGGAGCCGCTCCTGGATGCTGGGTATATAACACACACACTGGGGAAAGGAGCCGCCCCTGGATGCTGGGTATATAACACACTGGGGGAAGGAGCCGCCCCTGGATGCTGGGTATATAACACACTGGGGAAGGAGCCGCCCCTGGATGCTGGGTATATAACACACTGGGGGAAGGCGCCGCTCCTGGATGCTGGGTATATAACACACTGGGGGAAGGAGCCGCTCCTGGATGCTGGGTATATAACACACTGGGGGAAGGAGTCGCTCCTGGATGCTGGGTATATAACACACTGGGGGAAGGAGCCGCTACTGGATGCTGGGTATATAACACACACTGGGGGAAGGAGCCGCTCCTGGATGCTGGGTATATAACACACTGGGGGAAGGAGCCGCTCCTGGATGCTGGGTATATAACACACAGGGGGAAGGAGCCGCTCCTGGATGCTGGGTATATAACACACTGGGGGAAGGAGCCACTCCTAGATACTGGGTATATAACACAGTGGGGGAAGGAGCCGCTCCTGGATGCTGGGTATATAACACACTGGGGGAAGGAGCCACTCCTAGATACTGGGTATTTAACACAGTGGGGGAAGGAGCTACTGCTGGATGCTGTGTATATAACACACAGGGGGAAGGCGCCGCTCCTGGATCCTCTCTTGCCGGTTCTTCCTGGGGTCTGTTTGTTGGGGCCTCCTTTACTCCCAGTTTGTGGAGGAAGTCATCCCCGTCCTCTGGCTCTTTCATGGAGATGGCCCTCCCGTTCTTGATGACCAGTAGGCCGAACGGGAAGGTCCATCGGTACCGGATGGCTCTGTCCCGGAGAATCTTCGTAACCGGTTGCAGTTTCCTCCGTCGGGCCAGCGTTAGAGGAGAGAGGTCCTGGAACAGCTGGAGGGTAGTTTCCTCACATTTGCAGGCATTCTGGTTGCGAGTCTTTTGAAAAACTGCCTCCCGGGTGCGAAAATAGTGCAACCTTGCTATTACATCGCGCGGTTGTTCAGTAGTCCCAGGTCTGCTCCTGAGAGCTCGGTGTCAGCGGTCCATTAAGAGCTCTGTTTCGGGGATTTCAGGGAGCAGGGACGCCATCAAGCGGGAGACAAATCCCTCTATCTCTGTAATCTCTTCAGGGATGCCGCGGATCCGTATGTTATTATGGCGGTCCCTATTTTCGGCATCCTCCTGCCGCTCTGCGATTTGGGTTTGCATGTACTGTCCCGGCCGAGCTGAGTCTTACAAAAGACCGGCTCCGGCCGGTCACGTGACGGGTATTTCCGCAAAAGATGCGTGCGCGCTCCCCGCACGATCACCGGCCGTTCCCGCGCCTCAATAGGAAAGCGCTATGGCGCTTTCTATTGAAAGCGCCTGAGGCGCGGGAAAACGGCCGCGAGCCTTCCCGGCTCGCGGCGGGGCACTTACGCGCGGCGCCCGCGGTTGTGACAGCCGCTTTAGGCTCAGCGGCGCCGCTACTGTACGAGGATCTCTAGTCCGATTTTCGGATAGTTTTTGACGTTGCCGCCATTTTCTCCTCTATGGCCCCCGTGCGCTCCCACAGTCCCTGGACCTCCTTACGGAGCTCCTGTATTTTGGCCTGAAATAGCGTCTTCATACCGTTATACAGCCTGTCAAAATCACAACGCCTTACCGGCAGCTATTCAGGCTCCTCCACCCCCTCCTCTTCACACTCCGAGTTCGACCCCGCGGCGGAGCCCACCACCATTTCGGCTCCGGCACCCTTTGCCACCGATCGGTTCAGGTACTTGCGTAAATCGACCGTGTTCTTCTTTTTATTTGCTTGCGGGGCCATCTCTGTGTCTTTACCGCTGTATTTATGACAGTGCAGAGGCTTGATAGTCACTGAAAAGTGGTTATTGCTGCTTTATTATCTTGGCGGGGGACGGAGCTCTAGACTTAAGCAGCCATCAACCACACCATCGCGCATGCGCCTCGAGTCACTGTACCTTTAAGGAGCGGCAGACTTTCAGATCCTCTACCTTGCTGCTGTCACTTCCGGATCAGAGAGACGCCACGGAGGGAGGGTGTCACCACGCTGGTGCACCTGAAGCCAGGAGGACGTAGGGATACAGTGCTTATCATGAGTACATTGTTGCTCCACACTGGACAATGGCTAGGTTGTGTAGTTACCGCTTTATACTGTGGACACACTCCTGCTTACCTGTTGTATATCCTCCTTCATTAGGTTATGTATTAACTCCATACGCTCCGCTTTATTTCCTTCATTATACGGCATTGGTTCCATGTTCAGAGCCCTTCCGGGAACTACATAGTAGATTTCTGTTATTTACAAAAAAAAATGACTGGTGGCAAAACGCCGGCGGCCAATTGGTCGCGGCAAAACTTTTCAATTTACAGCTAAGTGAGACTACAGACCGCTTCAGCATAACGGGGAATGCACATTTTATGAGAACAGAATGGAAATATAAAACAATAACATTTTCTTTTAAATCAAAGAATGATATAAATAACCAGCATTTAAAAAGTTATGACTTTGTTATCCTTTTCAAATGCTCATTTTATGCACCATAAACTAAAGTCACTTTGCATTGTGATTCAGCGTAACACAGATACAGTACACGTGTGCACTTATATGTGAGTGTCTTAGTTGCTGGTTATCCCTAAACAGGCCTGGCTTTAGAGATAGGTCTCTCCCCTGTGTGTGTCCTCTTGTGTGTGTTCAGGCTGGATACGTCACTAAATCCCTTCCCACATTCATGTGGTTTCTCCTCTGTGTGTGTTCAGGCTGGATAACTGACTAAATCCCTTCCCACATTCCCCACATACATGCGGTCTCTCCCCTGTATGTGTCCTCTTGGGTGTGCTCAGGTTGATTATCTGACTAAATCCCTTCCCACATTCCCCACATACATGCGGTCTCTCCCCTGTGTGTGTCCTCTTGTGTGTGTTCAGGCTGGATAACTGACTAAATCCCTTCCCACATTCCCCACATTCATGCGGTCTCTACCCTGTGTGTGTCCTCTTATGTGTGTCCAGGCTGGGTAACACACTAAATCCCTTCCCACATTCCCCACATACATGCGGTCTCTCCCCTGTGTGTGTCCTCTTGTGTCTCTTCAGGCTGGATAAGTCACTAAATCCCATCTCACATTCCCCACATACATGCGGTCTCTCCCCTGTGTGTGTCCTCATGTGTGTATCCAGGCTGGATAAATGACTAAATCCCTTCCCACATTCCCCACATACATGCGGTCTCTCCCCTGTGTGTGTCCTCATGTGTGTACCCAGGTTGGATAACTGACTAAATCCCTTCCCACATTCCCCACATACATGCGGTCTCTCCCCTGTGTGTGTCCTCTTGTGTCTGTTCAGGCTGGTTAAGTCACCAAATCCCTTCCCACATTCCCCACATACATGCGGTCTCTCCCCTGTGTGTGTCCTCTTGTGTGTGTTCAGGCTGGATACGTCACTAAATCCCTTCCCACATTCATGTGGTTTCTCCTCTGTGTGTGTTCAGGCTGGATAACTGACTAAATCCCTTCCCACATTCCCCACATACATGCGGTCTCTCCCCTGTGTGTGTCCTCTTGGGTGTGCTCAGGTTGATTATCTGACTAAATCCCTTCCCACATTCCCCACATACATGCGGTCTCTCCCCTGTGTGTGTCCTCTTGTGTGTGTTCAGGCTGGATAACTGACTAAATCCCTTCCCACATTCCCCACATTCATGCGGTCTCTCCCCTGTGTGTGTCCTCTTATGTATGTTCAGGTCTGGAAGCTGACCAAATCCCTTTCCACATTCCTTACATACATGTGTTCTCTCCCCTGTATGTGTTCTCGTGTCTGATTAGGTTGGATAAATGACTAAATCCCTTCCCACATTCCCCACATACATGCGGTCTCTCCCCTGTGTGTGTTCTCTTGTGTCTGATTAGATTGGATAAATGACTAAATCCCTTCCCACATTCCCCACATACATACGGTCTCTCCCCTGTGTGAGTCCTCTTGTGTGTGTTCAGGTCGGATAACACACTAAACCCCTTCCCACATTCCCCACATACATGCGGTCTCTCCCCTGTGTGTGTCCTCTTGTGTGTGTCCAGGCTGGGTAACACACTAAATCCCTTCCCACATTCCCCACATACATGCGGTCTCTCCCCTGTGTGTGTCCTCTTGTGTCTCTTCAGGCTGGATAAGTCACTAAATCCCTTCTCACATTCCCCACATACATGCGGTCTCTCCCCTGTGTGTGTCCTCATGTGTGTATCCAGGCTGGATAAATGACTAAATCCCTTCCCACATTCCCCACATACATGCGGTCTCTCCCCTGTGTGTGTCCTCATGTGTGTACCCAGGTTGGATAACTGACTAAATCCCTTCCCACATTCCCCACATACATGCGGTCTCTCCCCTGTGTGTGTCCTCTTGTGTCTGTTCAGGCTGGTTAAGTCACCAAATCCCTTCCCACATTCCCCACATACATGCGGTCTCTCCCCTGTGTGTGTCCTCATGTGTGTATCCAGGCTGGATAAATGACTAAATCCCTTCCCACATTCCCCACATACATGCGGTCTCTCTCCTGTGTGTGTTCTCTTGTGTGTTTCCAGGTGGGATAACTGACTAAATCCCTTCCCACATTCCCCACATACATGCGGTCTCTCCCCTGTGTGTGTCCTCTTGTGTCTGTTCAGGCTGGTTAAGTCACCAAATCCCTTCCCACATTCCCCACATACATGCGGTGTCTCCCCTGTGTGTGTCCTCATGTGTGTATCCAGGCTGGATAAATGACTAAATCCCTTCCCACATTCCCCACATACATGCGGTCTCTCCCCTGTGTGTGTCCTCTTATGTATTTTCAGGTGGGATAACTGACTGAATCCCTTCCCACATTCCCCACATACATGCGGTCTCCCTGTGTGTGTCCTCTTCTGTAGGTTCTGGTCTGATAACCAAGTCAGATTCTTCCCACTTTCTCCAAGATCTTTTCCGGTGGCACCTTCTAATATATATTCTTTTGAATATGAAGCAGTTACATTGTTTATTAATTGCCTTGACTGGTTGAAAGTTGCATTTTCTGTCATATTTATTGGAATGTTGCAAGATTGTTCTGTCCTCATCTTTTCCATATTCTCATTTGGGTGTTTGAACTTCAGATGTGTGAGGAGGTAATCCTGACTGCTAAAAGCAACCTTGCAGTCTTGGCATGGATGGATTATTGGTGCTTGGCTTTGTACTAGACGAGACAAAAAAGTCAGTTACACAAACTGTCTTACAGAAGGTCATGCAGGAGAGGTAAACTGGAATATCACAAACAGTTCAGGATGAAAGTAAACTGTAGATTTACATTGTACAAAGGAAGGGTTTAGCACAACATGTGTAAGCATTAGGGCCGGGAGAGCAGATATAGTGGATCATACATTTAAGGTGAATCTAAAGCTTTAAAAAGAAATCTCACTTGCTGGAAAACTCAATTAAAGTGGCAAAAATCTTGTCAAATCCTTTGTTACATAAAAAAAAAAAAGGGGGAAAGAATCCCTTTCTAATGCACTCAGTGTTGTGTAATGAGTTAGATACAATAAAACCTTTTATTGGTAATTAATAAAAAATAATGAAAACAGGAGTTGTGTTAATAGATCCATGACCAATCCCAATGAACAACACATTACAGTACTTATAAACATATACTCTAACATAATATAGCAGTGAATCAATTGCTGACCCTGATGGAAAACATATACTGATGTTTAACAGAGTCTCTTGGAGGTAATCTCCTATTCAATAGAATATATGGACCTGGTAGTATATACCTATAAGGGCTACAGACTCCCATTATTATAGTTAATACTGAAACTGCAGGAGGTTCAAAGCAAACCCGGAGCACTGAGGGGCCTATGCAGTAAAGTTTCATTAAAAAAATCGCCGGGCCATTTAAATCTCCGTTTTTGTGAGCGTCGCTATCACGGTATTCAGAAAGCATCGATAACCTATGATAGCAAAATTCACAAAATGGGCGAGTTGCCGGCGGCGTGAAGATCACCTCTCTGAACAGGACTTACCCGGCGATTCATTTCTGCTGCAGATAGAGCTGCTAAGAGAGAGCTGCCTCTCCCAGCGCAAATGTAGCCAAAAATGTATACAGGCCCCGTTATAGGGTGCCAGTATCTCCTATGCATGGAAATGTCCTGATCACGAGACACGGGACATTTCAATGCATAGGAGATACCGGCACCCCATATTGGGGCCTGTATCTCGGGAAGCAGTGTGTCCCCAAACCTCTAATTAATGTGGTTCTGCTCCGGAGACCCCTGCTCGTCTACACTAGTAATAAAATGTATATTAAAATATGTATTACGCACCAATACACAACCCACCCCCTGTGCCCCCACATAAAACCATTATTTATTTTTTTACACACAGGATTAATACCCCATTCTGGTGGGGGTCCCAGGGTGGTCCCCACGTGTGTCCGCATGCCCCATGCCTTGGCTGATGCGGGAGTACCTCTTTCTCCCCCCTCCCCTTCTGTCCCATAGTACCAAATTCTTTGATAGATAGCAAGCCTCCCCTCCTTCCCCCCATACCCATAACACACCTATCATGACATTTGTTTTTTACGGCGCAACTTTTACTTAAATGGCAGTGTTGCGAGTCCTATTTCACACCCCGCGAGCCCCCCCCCCCCCCCATTTTACACCTCGCGAGCCACCTCCTATTTCCTTCACGCTTCCCATGTATTTCTTTCCCCTCAGTCTCACCTCTCACTCTCCCCCCTCCAATTACCCCACTGTCCCGCCGCCTCACATACAGGCATACCACGCATTAACGTGCGCAATGGGACCGGAGCATGTATGTAAAGCCAAAATGTACTTAAAGTGAAGCACTACCTTTTTCCCACTTATCGATGCATGTACTGTACTGCAATCATCATATACGCGCATAACTGATATAAATAACGCATTTGTAACAAGCTCCCCGCTTGCGCACAGCTTTGGTACAGGTAGGGAGCCGGTATTGCAGTTCAGAATGTGCTGACAGGCGCATGCGCGAGCTGCCGTTTGCCTATTGGGCGATATGTCCTTACTCGCGAGTGTACTTAAAGTGAGTGTTCTTAAACCGGGGTATGCCTGTATATATTTCTCTCAACTGAATCTCATTCTCACTTCTCCCTCTTTTCCTCACTCACACCCCTTCGTCCCCTCTCTCTCCCTTCCATCAATTACACCACGCTCACTCCATTCCCCCCCACAAAATATATACTAAAAATCCCTACCCCCATTGCGAAAAACTTCCCACCCCAAAATACATACCAAAAAATCTGCAATCCCCAAATATACACAGCCCCTCACCTCCCCAAATATATACAAAAAACCCACCTCCCCAATACATATACAAACCCGCCAATACATATTAAAAAAAAACCCAATGCATATAAAAAAACGCAATTCATATAAAAAGCCCCAATGCATATAAAAAAAGCCCCACTCCCCCCAATATATATATATATATACAGTGGTTGACAAATCACCAAAAAATCTACTCGCCACACAAAAAAATCTACTCGCCACCTAGTACCAAACGTGTGCTGCTTGGGCCAATATTTACTCGCCTGGGGGTTAAATCCACTCGCCCGGGGCGAGCAAATGTATAGGTTTGTCGAACACTATATATATATATATGGGAAGGAGGGGGGGAGGCGGTGGGAAGGGGGGGGGAGGCGGTGGGAAGGGGGGTGGGGAGGCGGTGGGAAGGGGGTGGGGAGGCGGTGGGAAGGGAGGCGGTGGGAAGGGGCGGTGGGAAGGGGGGGGCGGTGGGAAGGGGCGTGGGAAGGGGGGGGCGGTGGGAAGGGGGGGGCGGTGGGGGGGGCGGTGGAAAGGGGGGGGGGGCGGTGGAAGGGGGAGGGGAGGCGGTGGGAAGGGGGGGAGGCGGTGGGAAGGGGGGGGGGAGGCGGGTGGAAGGGGGAGGGGAGGCGGTGGGAAGAGGGAGGGGAGGCGGTGGGAAGGGGAAGGGGAGGCGGTGGGAAGGGGGAGGGGGGGCAGTGGACAGGAAGGGGGGCAGTGGAAAGGAAGGGGGGCAGTGGACAGGAGGGGGGGCAGTGGACAGGAGGGGGATGCAGTGGACAGGAGGGGGGGCAGTGGACAGGAGGGGGGGCAGTGGACAGGAGGGGGGGGCAGTGACAGGAGGGGGGGCAGTGGACAGGAGGGGGGGCAGTGGACAGGAGGGGGGGGCAGTGGACAGGAGGGGGGGGGCAGTGGACAGGAGGGGGGGGGCAGTGGACAGGAGGGGGGGGGCAGTGGACAGGAGGGGGGGGGCAGTGGACAGGAGGGGGGGGGGCAGTGGACAGGAGGGGGGGCAGTGGACAGGAGGGGGGGGCAGTGGACAGTAGGGGGGGCAGTGGACAGTAGGGGGGGCAGTGGACAGGAGGGGGGGCAGTGGACAGGAGGGGGGGGCAGTGGACAGTGGACAGGAGGGGGTGGACAGTGGACAGGAGGGGGTGGACAGTGGACAGGAGGGGGGGGCAGTGGACAGTGGACAGGAGGGGGTGGACAGTGGACAGGAGGGGTGGACAGTGGACAGGAGGGGGGGGGCAGTGGACAGGAGGGGGGGGCAGTGGACAGGAGGGGGGGGGCAGTGGACAGGAGAGGGGGGGCAGTGGACAGGAGAGGGGGGGCAGTGGACAGGAGAGGGGGGGCAGTGGACAGGAGAGGGGGGACAGTGGACAGGAGAGGGGGGGCAGTGGACAGGAGAGGGGGGGCAGTGGACAGGAGAGGGGGGGCAGTGGACAGGAGGGGGGGGCTGTGGACAGGAGAGGGGGGCAGTGGACAGGAGAGGGGGGGCAGTGGACAGGAGAGGGGGGGAAGTGGACAGGAGGGTGGGGCTGTGGACAGGAGGGGGGCTGTGGACAGAGGGGGGGGCTGTGGACAGGAGGGGGGGGGGGCAGAGGACAGGAGGAGGGGGGGCAGTGGACAGGAGGGGGGGCAGTGGACAGGAGGGGGGGCAGTGGACAGGAGGGGGGGCAGTGGACAGGAGGGGGGGCAGTGTCACACACACACACACACACACACACACACACACACACACACACACACACACACACGCGACACCTACCTGTACTTCCGGCCGCCGCCATCTTCTCACTCGGCGCCGCGAGGGAGGAAGGGGGTCCGCCATCTTACGCGCCGCGTGGCAGCCTGTTCCCCCGCCGGAGGGAGGTGAGTGTAGCGGGAGGGAGTGGTGTGTAGCGGGAGGGAGTGGTGAGTGGAGCGCGAGGGAATGGAGCGGGAGGGTGGTGAGTGGAGCGGGAGGGAGTGGAGCGGGAGGGAATGGAGCGCGAGGGAGGAAGGGGGTCCGCCATCTTAGGCGCCGCGTGGCAGCCTGCCTGTTCCCCCGCCGGGGAGGGAATGGAGCGGGAGGGAGTGGTGTGTAGCGGGAGGGAGTGGTGTGTAGCGGGAGCTACACTGTGTGAGGTAGCGGGATAGGGGGGACATTGGTGGCATGGTGTAGCGGGGTAGGGGGCCTCGCGGTCTGGTTGCGGTAGGGAGATGTGTGAGGTTCAGGAGATGTGAGGCGTGCTGTGCGGTTCGCGGGAGCTACACTGTGTGAGCTAGCGGGATAGGGGGAGGGACATTGGTGGCATGGTGTAGCGGGGTAGGGGGCCTTCCGGTCTGGTTGCGGTAGGGAGCTGTGTGAGGTGCAGGAGATGTGAGGCGTGCTGTGCGGTTCGCGGGAGCTACACTGTGTGAGCTAGCGGGATAGGGGGAGGGACATTGGTGGCATGGTGTAGCGGGGTAGGGGGCCTCGCGGTCTGGTTGCGGTAGGGAGCTGTGTGAGGTGCAGGAGATGAGGCGTGCTGTGCGGTTCGCGGGAGCTACACTGTGTGAGGTGGCGGGATAGGGGGAGGGACATCATTGCCATGGTGTGTGAGTGGAGGCCGCGGCCTCGCGGTCCGGTTGCGGGAGGGACATGTGTGGCGTGGAGGGGAGGGGGGGTTTGAAGAGGCAGTCTGCAGTGTTTGGTGTTGTGTGAATGTGTGTGTGTGCTGTGTTTGTGCGTTGTGTGTAGATTCTGTACCTGATTCGGCAGTCTGTGGTAGCAGACGTGAAGGTTTTGATAGCTGTGAAGCGTGGCCCCAGAGCAGGTTGAGGATTAGAGGATTAGGTGTTGCAAAAGCAAAGCGTTCCCAAAACTCAGTGAGGGGTGGGACAGTGTGGAAGTATTAGGGCAGTGGTTCCCAAACTTTTTCGGTTCAAGGCTCCCCAAGGCAATCAGAATTTTTTCAAGGCTCCCCAAGGCGATCAGGATTTTTACGCGGTGCCCAAAGTAAAAACAAAGGTGTACATACATACATAGGTGTACAAACATACCTAACAGTTGCAGTGCGCAGTTGGTGTCTCTCTCAGACACTCTCACTCTCTCTCACACACTCTAACTCTCTCTGACCTCACTCTCTCTCTCTCTGACCTCTCTCTGACCGCACTCTCTCTCTCTGACCTCACTCTCTCTCCTCACTCTCTCTCTCTGACCTCACACTCTCTCTCTCTGACCTCACACTCTCTCTCTCTGACCTCTGACCTCACATTCTCTCTGACCTCCCTCTCTCTCTCTCTCTCTCTGACCTCACACTCTCTCTGACCTCACACTCTCTCTGACCTCACACTCTCTCTGACCTCACATTCTCTCTGACCTCCCTCTCTCTCTCTGACCTCCCTCTCTCTCTCTGACCTCACTCTCTCTCTCTGACCTCACTCTCTCTCTCTCTCTGACCTCACTCTCTCTCTCTCTCTCTCTCTCTCTCTCTCTGACCTCACTCTCTCTCTCTCTGACCTCACTCTCTCTCTCTCTGACCTCACTCTCTCTCTCTGACCTCACTCTCTCTCTCTGACCTCACTCTCTCTCTCTCTGACCTCACTCTCTCTCTCTCTGACCTCACTCTCTCTCTCTCTGACCTCACTCTCTCTCTCTCTGACCTCACTCTCTCTCTCTCTCTCTCTCTCTCTCTCTCTGACCTCACTCTCTCTCTCTCTCTCTCTCTGACCTCACTCTTTCTCTGACCTCACTCTCTCTCTGACCTCACTCTCTCTCTCTCTGACCTCACTCTCTCTCTCTCTGACCTCACTCTCTCTCTCTCTCTGACCTCACTCTCTCTCTCTCTCTCTGACCTCACTCTCTCTCTCTCTCTGACCTCACTCTCTCTCTGACCCCCCTCTCTCTCTCTCTCTCTCTCTGACCTCACTCTCTATGACCTCACTCTCTCTCTCTCTATGACCTCACTCTCTCTCTCTCTCTGACCTCACTCTCTCTCTCTCTCTGACCTCACTCTCTCTCTCTCTCTGACCTCACTCTCTCTCTCTCTCTCTCTCTGACCTCACTCTCTCTCTCAGACACACACAAATAAATACACACATAAATACACACACACACACACAAATACACACACACAAATAAATACACACACACACACACAAATAAATACACACAGATACACACACATTGATGCAGATACACACACACACACAAATAAATACACACAGATACGGGGGGTGGGGGAGGGTATGGCTGAACGGCCCGGTCCCTGCACGGGGGAGGTCAGTGGTGCGGGGGCCTGTGCCACGTGGGGGGAGGGCCGGTGTGCTGCGGGGAGGGAGGGGGGGGGGGGGTGACGCTGCAGTGCTGCTGGGAGACATCTGTCTCCCGGTGCTGCTCCTCCAGCGTGAGCGCCGGGCCTCCCTCTCTCAGCGTAGGCAGCTCAGCGTCGCTGAGCCGGGCTGAACAGATGCACAAAGCCCCTGCATCTGTAATCAACGCGGCTATAGTTCCTCCGGCCTGGGACATAGTAAGCGCTTAGGTGCTGCTGCTCGGAGCTTTTTGCTGTCCTGGCAGAGGAGACAGCAAGCGCGCTTGGGAGGCGGGTATCACTGTGTGTGTTTGTCACTTGGTAGCTGTGTGTGTGTGTATATTATATAATATTTTAAACATTTAAAAAAAAAAGACATGTGAGAATAAATTATTAACATTGTGCAACTTTGATAAATATATTCACACACACACACACCACACATATATATATATATATATATACACACACACCACACCACACACACACACACACACACACACACACACACACACACACACACACACACACACACACACACACACACACACACACATATATATATACACACACACCACACATATATACACACACACCACACATATATACATATATATATATATATATATATATATATATATATATATATACACCACACATACACCACACATACACCACACATACACCACACACACACACACACACACACTCACCACATACATACATATATATATATATATATATATATATACACACCACACACACACACACACACCACACATATATACATATATACACACACACACCACACATATATACATATATACACACACACACCCTGCAGCCCGTTTTTACACACACACACACACACACACACACACACACACACACACACACACACACACACACACACACACACACACACACACACACACACACACACACACACTGCTGTCTGGTGGCTTTGTAGTTGCAATGCCGGGCACTGAAGTTGCAATGCCGGGCAGGCTGCAGTCCCATTGGATGGGAGCGGTCATGTGACCGCTCCTCTGCTTCCCCTCAGAGGTTTTTTTTTTTTTTTTTAAATGAGCTAGCAGCCCTTGTTTCCCGCTGCTGGCGGCCCTGATCGCGGCGCCCCTCTAGCCAAGCCGCGGCGCACCAGGGCGCCGCGGCGCACAGTTTGGGAAACACTGTATTAGGGCATTGGTGTTGGACGCAGGCCAATGAGAGGTGTGCGGGGGCGGGCATTGGACGCAGGCCAATGAGAGTCAGTGAGGGGTGGGACGCAGGCCAATGAGAGGTGTGCGGGGGCGGGCATTGGACGTAGGCCAATGAGAGTCAGTGAGGGGTGGGACGCAGGCCAATGAGAGGTGTGCGGGGGCGGGCATTGGACGCAGGCCAATGAGAGTCAGTGAGGGGTGGGACAGTGTGGCATTGGTGTTGGACGTAGGCCAATGAGAGGTGTGCGGGGGCGGGCATGGCCTGAGCCGGAGTGACAGGGCCAAGGTCCAATGCGATTGACCCTTGGGACGCAGACATACAGTGATTTCACAAATATATAGTAGATATAAAGACCCCACTCCCCCCAATACATATAAAAAGACTCACCCAATACAAATAACAAAATGTAGACTTACCTTGGGGATGGTCGTACCCGGTGGCAGCGGGGTAAAGTGGCTGGCGCTGCAAGTTGGGGCAGACCTCTGGCCAGGTCCAGCTGCCGGTCGCCGCCGGGCTCCGGCACTCCATCAGCTGCAGGCCTCCTCACTCTGTGTCCCACGCCGAGCTTCCAGTCAGCACGCACCGGTAGCGGAGGCCCAGCTTACTTCCGGAGCGCTGACGTCAGAGACTGGAGCCCCCCAGCCTCTGGGCCCAGGACACTTGTACCTATTACTCCCCCCCTCTCGGCGGCCCTGTTACGAGGAGCTCGCTAGGTGAGAGTCTCTATGTTCCCATCGGAGCTACAAAAATAGGGAGATTTTATACAAAGTGCGAGAGGAAGCTGGTTTTCAGCTCCCGCTCGGTGTGTTTGAGCCGCAGCGCTGCCGCTCGGGGAGACGCTCTTCCCGTACGAGTTTGGCAGGTCATCGGAGCTCTCTGAATAGCAAACCTGTCAAATCGTACGGGAAGTGCTCAAAAAGCTCGATGAATTCATTATCAAAGCTACTAGAATTGGCCCCTTAGTGTTTTGTATAAGACTTCGGGACAAACCAAGCAATATCCATGCTTTACCAGCCGCTAAGGTGGCAAAGGGGGTGAGGTAATGTAATGTTTATATTATCCCCTTTGTGGTCAGCTGGTCATGGAAACTGATGACTCGTTGACCCGTGGACTACTAAGGCCGAGTCCCCGGTGGTGACTGTGGCACGCGCGCAGGCCCAATGGCTGTGTGTGTGGGCGTGCAAAGCACTATGACGCGAACGCTGGCAGGGAAGACAAGAATGTTGTCTTCACGTGCCGCGACGTGGTCATGTGGAGGCACACAGCCCATGGCAGGGCAGATATGCCCCGTCCCCACGCTCGCCTACAGACCGCCGATCGCGCATGCAGCAGGGAGGACTGGGGCCGTAGCCTAAGGGGTTAATATATACTGTAATGTATTTTAATAACACTATTTTATCATCTATTCCATGTTGGTTTAGCTTATCTTGCCTATGTATATAACGGGCAGTATATTGACCAGTATATACATAGGAAAGACAGGCTAACGCCAGCCTGGAGTAGGTGAGAAAATATTTGTGTTATTTCTGCCATTCATCCCATTCTGATAAATATCCGATCTTGATGTATGGCAATTTTAAGTAAAAATACGGTATTATCCCTGGTTTTTATGGGGATCGATGTTTTTAACGTGTCTGATAAAAAGTGCTTTATTTTTGGCACTGCAGCGCTGATTCATTGCACGATAATAATAATGCACTTTTTTAAGGCCGGTAATACGGCATGTTTAGGTAACCGCAGCTTGATGAATCCGGCACTTTGACTGAAGTTAGGTTTAGTGATATTAAGTTGTAGTTGACCCGTAATGGTGTATGCAGATCAATAACTGCAATTTAACATCAGTAATAAGACAATAGAGATGTCAAAACCACACAACACACATATTCCTGATTACCTTGTGCTGGCGCGGTACTTATCCACAGCGTACTGTATCTCACTTGTTACCAGACCGTCAGAACTCAAAACAGCAGGTCACTGGTATACTGACTCCACCAGACCTGACTCCGCCCCCTGGAACATGCCTTGGTCCTACTGACCGCAAGGTGTAACCGCTTGGGCCAGGGCAAAAAGGTGCCAAAAATCATCCACTACTATCCCTAGCCTCACTTTGCTAGGATGGTAGCATCACCCCACAGAACCACTAGACGGCCCACCACAAAAGCCACGCCCCTATACCAAGGATACCCCACCCACACTCCTGGGAACACTGACCCAGAGTACATCATGGGAATCCTATTCTGGCTTTTCTAGGAGGGTAGTTACCACCCAGAACGACTAGGGGCCCCACCCCAAGAGCCACGCTCCTATGCCGGGGACCCAGATTACACAACCTTAGGCTAAGGCCCAGCTTCCTCAGTCAGCGCGCCCGCACTGCCTGCAGGCAGCGCGGTGAGAGGCACAGACCGCTATCTGCGGTCTGTAGGGAGCGGGAGCCGTGGTTTGAGTGGAAGGGCGTGGTTTGAGCAGAGGGGGCGTGGCTTGAGCGGAGGGACCCGTAACTCCGCCCCCTCCCTCCACGGGCTCGGTCTCCTGGGCTGCAGGGGAGATCTGCTGCGGGCTGCTGGAAGGTAAGCAGCTCCCGCTCCCTCCCCCTTCCCCCACAAATGCCCTCCTCTCACACGCTGACACACACACACACACACACACACCACCCCCTACCTTGTGGAGGAAGCTCTCTGACAGCTCCCGCTGCTGATCGGCTCATCAGCGCACCACGTGACGCGTCTCCGCTCGGGATAACAATTTTCTTGCATCCCCTGGCGGCTGACACGCTACCGCGGGTAGTAAGCCGTGCAGCGAGGGGGAACTGGGACCGGCTCAAGAAGGATTCCCCAGCTGGTGAGGAACGCGGCCACGCACGCCGCCGAACGCAGCGGGACCATACCCTGATACCTGTGTGATTTCTGGGGACAGAGGGACCCCCGTGAGTGCAGAGGGTCTCAAGGTTCCCAGAACACGTAAAACAATTACACAATCCCTGCACCCAGATCACAAGGATCCCAACCTCCATTACGTGGTCTCTGGGGGTACCGGAATTTCCACTTAACCTAGAGAATTCCAGAACTCCCAGCGAGCACACAGCACGTTACTGGGTCACAAAGCACACACAGTAACAACCCTAGCTGAGCTCACTACGGGGCAGCTTCTGAGCAATATCACAACATACAGTAGGTCACAAGTTACACAAAACCATGTGGACTAACACTCTGTCCCAACAATAGTGCGATCAAAGAAGAGTTTAACCTAGAGGGTACAGTACACAAAATATAACGTACCGTCAGCAACAGTAAGTACACCGGGAGGGCAGAGAAATGAGAGAGTTCTTCTTTGAAACTTACAAGTAGTCAGTTCCACCCGGGGGGGCGGGAATAAAGTCTTTGGGAGGGTGCAGGGCAGTGGGGTAACTGCACAGAGCAATATGTTCCAAAGAGAGGTCCCAGCATCTGAATGTCTTTCCCCAGTGAGTCCCAGTCTGGAAAGGCCGGGCAGGGGGTTTAAACATTTCCTCGCCCATCATTCCCTATGGGGGGTTTGCACCAATCAGAGATGTTTTAATCTTCAGCTAATCACAGGGCTGGCCCCCGCCTAACTGAAATGTGAAAATAAGAGGGGAATCCAGCACAGAAGGGGTTACAGATGGGGACACTCAGTCTGCAATGTAAGGAGCTGATCTCAGCAGGGGTCATGCAGCAAATGGCTGCCTGGGACACACAATAGAGGAGCCACAGAGGGGTATCTGTCTGCTAGAGGGGGGAGGGAATCAGTAGATCATACAGCTGTAACCCAGCAATATACCTTTCCCTGATATTCTGCATTAAAATAAAAGGGCATGGCATGGCAAGGAGACTGCAGACTGGCCTTAGCCTTCTTTTACTAAGGGCGCCCGGTTTAATCCGTCACACCAAGTTTCCTCAAAGAAAAGAAAAACGACAATTGGTTGGAGAAAGGATCTAAGGGTTTCTATAGATGTCTTAACTGTAGAGCCTGCCATTGTAAGGCTGCGCTTACAGTGCTGGCTACGGATGATATCACCCGTCTCCGTAGCCATTGCGAAAGTTGTAATTCAGTTTGAGACGTTGCTGGCTACAAGGCCAGTGACATCAACAAGGGGAAGGTAGAGGGGCGGAGACAGGAGATTCGGCTGAGACAATAAAAAAAAATGCATCCAAAAGCAAATAAAACCTATTTGCGCTCTTTTATTTGTCTGCAGCTTTTATTGGGGAACAGTTTGTGCCACAGGATGCAGTTATAAAAACTTGTACATGCTATGTAAAATGAAACACAGACACACATGCATTGGATGCAATAGGCACTCTGTGATTGTGTTAGAGGCAGTCACATGTGGAGACCGTCTCTCCAAAAATCAAATTTCACGGACTACCAGAATTTTGGTACAGAACACTGTAACTGCTAGATCTCCCTTTAGGGGGGGGGGGGGAGGGAGGGGGGGAAGAAGCGTTAAATATGCAAACAATGGTTGTTCCTCCCCCCTCCCTTTTACCAATTGGTCGCAGCAAAACTATTCCAATTAACAGCTAAGGCCCCGCTCCCTCAGTCAGCGCGCCCGCAATACAGACAGGCGGCGCGCTGACAGACATAGACCGCGATATTGCGGTCTGTAGGGAGCGGGGGCGGAAGTGGGAGGGGGGGCGTGGCTTGAGCGGAGGGACCCGCTACTCCCTCCCCCTCCCATCACGGGCTGCCGGACAGGAAGGAGCTGCTGCGGGCTGCTGTAAGGTAAGCAGCTCCCCCTCCCCCTACACACACACACACACACACACACTACCTTGTGAAGGAAGCTGTCTGACAGCTCCCGCTCCCGCCCCCACCGCTGATTGGCTCATCAGCGCACCACGTGACGTGTCACCACTCGGGATCACAATTTTCTTCCATCCCCTGGCGGCTGACGCGTCACAGTGCGTAGTGAGCCGTACAGCGAGGGGGGACTGGGACCGGCTCGGGAGGATTCCCCTGCTGGTGGGGAACGCTCGAGCGGCCGCCCGCACCGCCGGGCGCAGCGGGTCCCAGCCCTTGTGAGGGTACAGACCGCTTCAGCATAATGGGAAACGCACATTTTATTAGAACCAACCGCATGGAAATACAAAACAATAAAATTTTCCTTTAAATATAAGAATGATATAAATAACATGCATTAAAAAAGTTATAACATTTCTATCCTTTTAAAATGCTCGTTTTATGCACCATAAACTAAAGTCACTTTGCATTGAGATTCAGCGTAACAGACACATGTGTGCACTTATATGTGAGCGTCTTAGTCGCTGGTTATCCTTAAACATGCCTGGCTTTAGAGATAGGTCTCTCCCCTGTGTGCGTCCTCTTGTGTTTGTTCAGGCTGTATAACCGATTAAATCCCTTCCCACATTCTCCACATTCCTGCGGTCACTCCCCTGTGTGTGTTCAGTCTGAATAACACACTAAACCCCTTCCCACATTCCCCACATACATGCGGTCTCTCCCCTGTGTGCTTCCTCATATGTATGTTCAGGTGTGATAACTCCTTAAATCCCTTCTCACATTCCCCACATACATGCAGTCTCTCACCTGTGTGTCCTCTTGTGTAGGTTCTGGTCTGATAACCAAGTCAGACTCTTCCCACTTTCTACAAGATCTTTTCCTGAGGCACATTCTAATATAAATTCTTTTGAATAAGAAGCAGTTACATTGTTTATTAATTGCCTTGACTGGTTGAAAGTTGCATTTTATGTCATATTCAATGTTTGGGTGTTTGAACTTCAGATGTTTGAGGAGGTAATCCTGACTGTTAAAAGCAACCTTGCAGTCTTGGCATGGATGGATTATTGGTGCTCGACTTTGTACTAGACGAGACAAAAAAGTCACAGTTACACAAACTGTCTTACAGAAGGCCATGCAGGAGAGGTAAGTTGGAATATCAAAAACAGTTCAGGATGAAAGTAAACTGTAGATGTACAGTACATTGTACAAAGGAAGAGTTTAGCACAACATGTGCAGCATTAGGGCCGGGAGAGCAGATGTAGTGGAGCAAACATTTAAGGTGAATCAAAATATTTAAAGATTTTAAAAGAAATCTCACGTGCTGGAAAAGACCAATTAAAGTGGCAGATCTTGTCATATCATGTCAAATCCTTTGTACATAAAAAAGGGGGGGGGGGAAGAAACAATTAGTGTTGTGTAATGAGTTAGATACAATAAAACCTTTTATAGGTAATTAATAAAAAATAATGAAAACAGGAGTGGTGTTAATAGATCCATGGCCAATCCCAATGAACAACACATTACTTATAAATATATACTCTAACATAATATAGCAGTGAATCAATTGCTAACCCTGATGGAAAACATATACTGATGTTCAACGGAGTCTCTTGGAGGTAATCTCCTATTCAGCAGAACAGCGGTGCACAAAGTGGGGGGTGCGCCCCCCAGGGTGGGTCCCCCAGGGTGGGCGTGAGATGCGCTGCAGGGGGGCTGGGTTTGCAGAGGCCGCCACACGTTTCCCGACTTACCTTGATTTAGATGCTTCTGGTGATGCGTCACCATGGCAACGGGGCGTCAAATGACGTCACATTGTCATGACGCCAGGACATCTAAATCAAGGTAAAGGGGGGGTGTGAGGAGAGGGGGAAAGCCAGCAGGGGGGCACAGGGGTAAAAGATTGCGCCCCCCTGCAGTAGAATATATAGACCTGGTAATCTATATCTATATAATTGAAAATCTTGTTTGTGAGTGTCTGTAGACCATTTGATTAGTCCATCGGTCCGCCCGCCCTCCGACGGATCTCATTGGCCGGTGTGTCTCCCCCACCCCGTGTGTCCCGCCCCACCACGGCTCTCATTGGCCGGTGTGTCTCCCCCACCCCGTGTGTCCCGCCCCCCCATGGCTCTCATTGGCCGGTGCGCTCTAACCCATAGGACCCCGGCCACACTGCTGCTGCTTCCTGAGGTGACAAAATGCTCCATGGTGCTCTTGCTGCTACTGCTGGGGGGGAGGCTTAACTGAAACGTGTGAGTATTCCCCCCACCCTCCCCAGCTCCGTTTTTTACCCCCCCAGCTCCGTTTTTGACCCCCCCCAGCTCTGTTTTTGACCCCACCCAGCTCCGTTTTTGCCTTCCCCCCTGACACACACAGTGACGCACACATACAGTGACACACACACACACAGTGACACACACATGACAGACACACACACACACAGACACACACACACATGACACACACACGACAGACACACATGACAGACACACACACTCATATGACAGACACACACACGACAGACACACACACACACGACAGACACACACACACACACGACAGACACACACACACACACGACACACACACGACAGGCACACACACACACATGACAGACACACAAACACACACGACAGACACAGACACACATACACACACGACAGACACACACACAGATGACAGACACACACACACGACAGACACACACGACAGACACACACATGACAGACACACACGACACATACACACATACACATGACAGACACAGACACACACGACAGACACACACACGACAGAGAACAGACACACATGACAGAGAACAGACACACACACATGACAGACACACACATGACAGCCACACACCCATGACAGCCACACACACATGACAGCCACACACACACGACAGCCACACACACGACAGACACACATACACATGACAGACACACACACACACACGACAGACACACACACGACAGACACACACACACATGACAGACACACACAAACACAACTGACACACACATGCAGACACACACACACACACACATGACAGACACACACACACACGACACACACGACACACACACGACACACACACACATGACACACACACGCACGACAGACACACCCATGACACAGACACACACATGAAACAGACACACACATACATGACAGACACACACACACGACAGACAGACACACACACACGACAGACACACACATGACAGAGTCAGACACACACACACACGACAGAGACAGCCACACACGACAGCCACACACACATGACAGCCACACACGACAGCCACACACGACAGCCACACACATGACAGCCACACACGACAGCCACACACATGACAGCCACACACATGACAGACACACACACACACGACAGACACACACACACGACAGACACACACACACGACAGACACACACACACACGCAGAAAAAAAAACACACACACACACGACACAGACTCACGACACACACACGACACACACACACGACACACACACGACAGACACAAGACAGACACATGACAGACACACACACACACACAAGAGACACGCACACACACGACACACACACACACGACACACACACGACAGAAACACGACAGACACACACACGACAAACACACTCATGACACAGACACACACATGACACACAGACACACACGACAGACACACACACCAGACACCCGCCGCCTCACACCCGCTCACACCCTAGCAGTAGCCCCACCCAAAGCCATCACTCACTACCCACCCGCCACCCGTACTGAACACCCACCCGCCGCCTCACACCCTAGCGGGACACACACCTCACATTTTTACTGCTGCGGCACAGTTTATTTGAGCATTTGCCCGTTCTGTGCCGCAGCAGTAGCCTGGCGCGCGCCCGAGAGTGACGGGCGCGCGCCGAAGCAGCGGAAGAGCGCCCTCCGATCGGGGCGCTCTCCCTACCGCTGCCGGGTCCGCCGGGTCCCCTGGAACCCCCTGCCGCTGTCCCGCGATCGCGGGACACCAGGGCTCCCTCGGGGAGCCCCTGGACGCGCGTGCAGGGGGCGCACGCTCCCGAAGACGCGTGACCGCGCGTCTATGACGCGCGGCACGCCGAGGGGCGGCCACTAGCAAGCCGGGAAATCTCCCGGCTTGCGGATCTGGCCGCAGTGTGATAAACTGTGTCGCCAGTGTACATCACTTATGTCATCAAAATATGCATTGTACTTTGGTGTGTTTACAATAAATCATTTTTAAACAACATCGTATTAGATTTTCTTCAATGTTTCTTTTCAACATCATTATACAACCTTTCCACCAAATAGTCATCCTATTGTTCCCCTATTTATACATAATACTACCTATTACGGATTTACATCCTAGGCAACGCCGGGTATATCAGCTAGTATATACCTATAAGGGCTACGGGCTCCCATTATTATAGTTAATACTGAAACTGCAGGATGTTCAGAGCAAACCCGGAGCACTAAATCTCTTAAAGGAGATAAACCAAAAGGGGTTCAGACAAAAAGTTTATCTAAAAAAAACTGCATAAAAAACATATAAAGCGCGTCCACATTTTAAGTAGTGTTTAGCTGTGAGGTCACCAATGACCAATTTACGACCAATGGTCGGCGCGCGATCGGTTCCGCCCCCATCCCTGATTAGGCTGCATCATAGGCTGCCGGTGCACAGAGGTGTGCCCTATCGCTGGTTACTTCCTGGTGCCGCCCTGGCTGGCTGGCTATTGGAGGCCCTGCCTTTATATATCTTGCTGCTGCCTTCATTCTTAGTGTGATGTAGAGAAGGTTCCAAATTGGAAGTCACGGTGCACAGCCAGGTAGTGGTGAAAAATTCCAGTGGGAGCCACGACCAAAAGTTGAATGAAAAAGTATTTATTATTAAGTGGTTAACACATGGGTAAAAGAGAAGCAGGTTAGAGACACCCCTCTAACGCTGCAAAAGCACTTTGTCAAAGAGAGTATGGGCAGTAACTGTGTGTACTGATTGAAATAGGAAATCCCATCCTGTACACGCCCCAAACGAATGACGTGGGAGGCGTCATGAGGGTGAACCAGAGAGTGGTTACCAAAGAGTAATCAGCAAGCTGCATGGTACACCAAGCTGGTATAATGTTATCTTGACGACATTCTAATTTTCTCTAAATCCAGACAGGAACACATCGCTAACGTGAAACAAGAGCTCCTCCGCTTACGCAAGAACAAACTTTTTGCCAAACTGAAGAAATGTCCTTTTCATCAAACATCTACCTGATACCGGCCTCACCACAGATCCCGCCAAGGTCAAAGCTGTCCTGGATTGGCTACAACCTACTACCCTTAAAGCAGTACAACGCTTCCTTGGATTCTCAAACTATTACCGTAGGTTTATCCAAAATTTCTCTTCCCTAGTGGCTCCACTTACGGAGTTAACCAAGAAAGGAGCGGACCCTGCATCTTGGCCCACTGCTGCTCTCCAGTCTTTCGTCCGCCTCAAAAATTCCTTTGTGTACGCCCCTATTCTTATTCATCCTGATCCCCATCCTGATCCCAAACTTCCTTTTACCCTTGAGGTCGACGCCTCTGATGTAGGCGCTGTTCTGTCTCAAAGGAAGAATTCCCTGTCCAAATTGCATCCTTGTGCATTTTTTTCGGAAAAAAATTCTCTGGCCCAATGCAACTACGATGTCGGGAACCGGAACTCTTAGCCATGAAACTTGCTCACGAAGAATGGAGACATCTGCTGGAGGGTACTGAAGATCCGATAACCATCCTCACGGATCATAAGAAGTTGCTTTACATTGAAGGCGCACGTCGCCTGGGAGCCCGTCAAGCCAGATGGTTGCTATTTTTCTCTAGATCTCTTTTCATAATTTCCTATCTTCCCGGATCCAAGAATGTCAAAGCTGACGCCTTATCTCGACAATTTTCCCTGGACGACAAGACTGAGGATCAGCAAAAACCCATTTTACCGCCCAAATGTATTCTCTCGGCTACATCATTTGGAGCGCTCAAAGACATTGTCCGTCAACAAAGTCACATCCCTCCTGGCATCTCGCAACCACAGGACCGTCTCTTCACTTTGTCCATGCACCGTAACAAGATCCTCGAATGGAGTCATTTGTCCAAATCTGCAGGCCATATCGGCACCAAAAGGACTCTGGACCTCATCTCTCGCACCTTTTGGTGGCCAGGAATGCAAAAGAACATAATTTTTTTTGTAGCTGCGTACCCTATGTGTGCCAGGACTAAAACGCCCAGGATACCTCCTGCAGGTCTCCTTCAACCTCTACCTGTTCCAGATTGAAATCCATGGACAAATGTGTCAATGGCCATTGTGGACTTGCCTAGTTCCAAGGGTATGGACACAATTCTTGTAGTAGTGGACCGATTCTCGAAGCAGGCCCATTTCATACCCCTCAAGGGTCTGCCCAATTCTCCCAGATTAGCTAACATCATCAGGAAGATCTTTCGGTTACATGGAGTACCCTTGGTAATTGTTTCAGATAGAGGCTCGCAATGCGTTTCTCGTTTCTGGCACTCGTTTTCTCTCCAGCTAGGTATCACCCTCCATTTCTCGTCGGGATACCACCCACAGACTGATGGTCAAACGGAGAGGACCGATCAGTCCCTTGAAAGGTATCTACGTTGCTTTACCTCGGACTCCCAAGATGACTGGGCTGAACTCTTACCCTGGGCAGAATTCGCCCACAACAACGCACGAAGCAGTTCAACCCGAGTCTCCTTTCTTCATAAATTACGGATTGAACCCATCCACTCTTCCTCTTGTTGAACTTTCCTCAGGGTTCTCAGCAGCTGATGACAGAATAAAAACTTTACAAGACTTGTGGAAAAAGATGCAGGTCAACATCAGGCAAGCAGTCAATAGGCAAAAGAATCAGGCAGATCGCCACCGCAGACCTGCTCTGGACCTTAAACCTGGCGACAAGGTCTGGTTGTCATCCACGAACATCAGGCTGAAAGTCCCCTCTATGAAGTTCGCACCCAGATTTCTTGGACCCTTTGCTATCTCCGAAAGGATCAATCCGGTGGCGTATCGCCACACTCTCCCGCCTTCCACGTGGATCCCTTCCGTATTTCATGTTTCACTTCTCAAACCTGTGGTCCAGAATGCCTTTTCAGTTCCGGTGCCTCCCACTTCTCCTCTGATGGTTCAAGGACAACCTGAATACGAGATCCAATCTATTCTTGACTCTAAGATCTCCAGGGGATCGCTGCACTCTCTGGTGCATTGGAGAGGTTTCGGCCCGGAGGAAAGATCCTGGATTCCAAGTCATCTGGTCCACGCAGCCAAACTGGTTCGCATGTTTCATGCCAAATTCCCTGGGAAACAATCATGGAGTTGCCCGGAGGGCACTCCTAAAGGGGGGGTACTGTGAGGATTCGCCATCCTGGCGGTTGCAGACCGTCTCCTCACCTCAACAAACCTTCCGTGACAAACACTCAGGATGCGCGGTCTCGTGGTCCCACTACGCGCGCGCGCGGATCTTGCGCGGTCTGGTTCCCCGTCCGCGGATTCTGTCTCCACCTCCCGCTCTGGTGATGGACAGGACCGGCGTGGGAGTGACGTGCGCCTCGGGCTCTGCCCCGACCTGTGACACGCGCGGGTCGGCACGCGATGGATCCCGACCCCTCTTGTTCTAAGGACATCCAGAACCGGCGTGGGAGTGACGCACACTCCAGGCACCGCCCCTGACCTCCGTGACGCACGCAGGTCGGCGCGCGATCGGTCCCGCCCCCATCCCTGATTAGGCTGCATCATAGGGCCCACCTCTGTGCACCAGCAGCCTATCAATGGTTACTTCCTGGTTCCGCCCTGGCTGGCTATTGGAGGCCCTGCCTTCATTCTTTGCTGAGCATAGTCTAGTGTGACGCCGCGCCTTGCTGCATTCCAGTTCCTGTGACCTTGCCTTGCTGATTAACCTCTTGTTTCCTACCTTGCTTGTCTCTTGGATTCAGCACCTCTCCTCTCCTGATCCGTCTACGAAAGACCATTCTCCTGTCTCCAGTCCTGACCTTGGCTAAGTACTCCAACGATCCGATACTCTCCTATCCTGAACCTGGCTACGTACCCCGACGATCCGCTACTCTCCAATCCCGAACTTGGCTGCACACTCCGACGGTCCGCAACTCTTCACTTCAATCTATAACCCTGGCTTGAATGACTACTCTACATCCTAGGCTCGCCCACGTGGCTGTGGGTCGGCGTTAACCAATTCCCTACCTCAGCACCACATTCGCGCTTCATTTGTGGTGAGCTACACGTTGCAGTGGCAGTGTAAAGCGATTGTGACCGATTCCGGAGTTCGAACAACACGTGAAGCTGGCAGAGCGTAGTTACTGTGACATATACTTAGGTTGTTAACACTTAAGGTCTCTGGTTAGGTGCTATATGTCAAAAATGTGTAGCTCTAGTGTTCCTAGTATAAGGTACAGTGTGTATATTACTCACATTAGGCACGTCTATATAGTGTCACAAGGTTTGCCTATGAGATGAGAGAAGCAATACTCCTAGTCTCAGGTAGTCCTCAACTGAAGAAGCGAGTAGACCTCGCGAAACACGCGTTGATGAAGTAGAGCGTCACGATCGGTGACGTCATTGCAGTTGCGACATCAGCTACTGGGAATACGGCTTGTATACTAGCTTTCTCTATCTTACCCGCTGTGGCAGAGCTTGTGGATATGGTTGCCTTGATAAGAGTTTTCCAATACAGCATGATTTACTCCTGAGCCAGCCCTTACACACACTCTTTATTCAGACACACATGCAATATACTCAATGCAGATACGCAAATTACGCTAATTAGAGGGTTAAATGTATTACCTAAATACGCCCTGACTGTGGAAAGCAGATAATGTGTGTGTCATAATAGAATATATTGTGTTGTGCAAATAATTTATGGTAGACACCTAGACTAGGAGTATTGCTTCTCTCATTTTATAGGCAAACCTTGTGACACTATATAGAGACGTGCCTAACGTGAATATTATACACACTGTACCTTATACTAGGAACACTAGAGGTACACATTTTGACATATAGCACCTCACCAGGGACCTTAAGTGTTAACAACCTAAGTATATGTCCCAGTAACTACATGGTGTCACATACAGTACATAACAATTTAATAGAGGTAATTCCCAGGTCCTATTTGGAAATAAATTTGGAAGCACATGTCTTTTTCCGATGTCGCAGTAGAATTTTGGGACATAACCACGAGGGTTAAAACATATCACTGTACAATTAGATTTGCCCAAACATTTTCTGCACCTCAGAAAATCCCTACTACCTTACTCCTCTACGGGGATTTTAAGTATATATTTTAATTATTTTGCACTATGTCACATGATATTCCTTTTGATGTAATAAAATTTTAGTTATTTTTGATTTTATACTGACCCTATTTTTCGGAGAGAGCCAAAGCGGTTTAATTATCCGTAGTATTTACCTAATTCAGCTAGTCCAAAAGTCATAGAGTGCATTTTTGGAGGGTCTTCTTCTGATCCCGTAGGGATCAAACTGTTAAATTATTTAGTTAAACCCTTTGGCCAAAGCATCGTAAGCCTGCATACCAAACATCAAGGTATAACCAATAATGCAGGTCCTACACTACACTGAATCCTCCCCTTTACCTCTGTATGAGGGGAAAGAACCATAGTAGGTCCTGTTTTTGCAGCAAAGTGAAAAGACCCCTTGATATTTATCAAAAGTCCATTGGTTCCAATCTGATGCCGCACTACGGCTCTCCTTTTATCATCAGATACATATCATCAGGACTTTGCTGCTGGGTTTCTCATTTCTGCACTTTGTTGGGGGTTACCCCTAGCAGGACATTTCATTCATCCACCGCTATTCACTTCGAAGAGCTGAGTATATCCATTATCTGCTGGCTCCAAGTATACAGCTGTATTCAGGGCTTTATTTTTCAGTACCTGCATTGCCTAGGGATATTGGATCTGGGTTTAATTGGAGTTATTTCCCCCTTCCAGGCAATGTTTGCAGCCTTCAGTTACTTAGGTAGTGTTGACATCTAATATATGTATGTTTTTGGATGTCATTGGACATATGTATGTTTACATGGATGGATGTTCATTTGTGTCCTTTAGAGTGCTCTCTGACTATTTATTTTTGTTTGGCTTTATCATGAGCCATGTGTGCAGTTATGTAGTTTTAGTTCAAGGATTATTTTTTTCCCCTCTTTATAACCGGCCGGTTGTAATCGCACTGGGAACTCTGTCCCCAGTGTGGTCTGTTTCATTACAGGGGAGAGGGGGGGGGGGGGAGTTTGTTCCTTTTAGGTTTGCATTCATCCAATCCTTTTCATTTGTCCTTATTATTTGGAGGTCAGTAGGTAGGCTTTTTTAGTCAGTTTTATGTCTGCGTATGTGTATGTGTGATATGTTATGTTTTGAGTTTTTGATTTAATTGATCTAATAAATTTATTTTCATATTTTGTACAATATGTCTGAGTGCTTTATTTGAGGGTTCTTTTTTCTTTTTTGTGGTATATATTTATATCTATATCTCTATCTCACTCCCCCCAATACATATAAGACCCCCACTCCCCCCAATATATTTTTATAGAGCAGGATGTAATTTCTCTTCAGAAGGACTTGGAGAGACTGGAAACGTGGGCAGGTAAATGGCAAATGAGGTTTAATACAGATAAATGTAAGGTTATGCATTTGGGATGCAAGAATAAAAAGGCGACTTACAAATTAAATGGAGATATATTGGGGGAATCCTTGATGGAGAAGGATTTAGGAGTGCTTGTAGACAGCAGGCAAAGGCAAACAAGATCTTATTTGGCATTAAATGGGCAATGGATGGAAGGGAAATAAACATAATTATGCCCCTTTACAAAGCATTAGTAAGCATTAGTAAGACCACACCTTGAATATGGAGTACAATTTCGGGCACTGCTCCTTAGAAAGACTAGAGAGTGCAGAGAAGAGCCACCAAATGAATAAAGGGGATGGCCAATCTAACTTATGAGGAGAGGCTAGCTAAATTAGATTTATTTACATTAGAAAAGAGGCATCTAAGAGGGGATATGATAACTATATACAAATATATTCGGGGACAATACAAGGAGCTTTCAAAAGAACTATTCATCCCACGGGCAGTACAAAGGACCCATCCCTTAAAGTTGGAGGAAAGGAGATTTCACCAGCAACAAAGGAAAGGGTTCTTTACAGTAAGGGCAGTTAAAATGTGGAATTCATTACCCATGGAGACTGTGATGGCAGATACAATAGATTTGTTCAAAAAAAGATTGGACATCTTTTTAGAAAGGAAAGGTATACAGGGATATACCAAAAAAGTATACATGGGAAGGATGTTGATCCGGGGATTAATCCAATTGCCAATTCTTGGAGTCAGGAAGGAATTTATTTTTCCCCTTATGAGATATCATTGGATGATATGAACTGGGGTTTTTTGTTTGCCTTCCTCTGGATCAATAAGTAAGGATAGATATAGGATAATGTATCTTTTGTCTAAATTTAGCATGGGTTGAAGTTGATGGACGTAAGTCATTTTTCAACCTCATTTACTATGTAACACACACACACTATGCTCTCCATGCACATAAACTCTACGCTCCTCACACCCACACCCTCTGTACACACCCTCACATGGGACAGGCTAAAATGCTTAATGTGGATAAATGTGCCAAGACATACACCAATTGCCTTCAAACTTTGCACAGTACAGTACATGCTTTGCACTCCCTCAAGCTATCCTGAAAATGTCATGGCTTTTCATAACATGCACTGCAAATTATGTACATTAAGCACATTCTGAAAGTGGAAAGTGCTTCATGTAAATTAAAGTGTCAAAACATAACTGTCACGAGAGCTTGCGACAGGCTGTAATTTACACCAAAACTATATATATATATATATATATATATATATATATATATATATATATACCTGGGTTTGAACTGGGACGAGACTTAGATATGATAAATATAATTTATTCCTTGACAAAGGTGAACACAACAGATTATACAATAACAGCAAAATATAGACACTTACTTAAAGATTAGGACAGAAGGCCATCAGGATACAGATTTGGCCACTTCTCCCATAATTCCAGTTGACATCACAGCAAAACAGGCAGGTCATAAAAGACACAGGCCTGATGACATGCAGACATGAAGACATTTGCATGAAGAACAATGAACATCATGAACAACTTGGATAAAAGTGTGACTTTGACTTGTATATCATTTCAACCCTGGTATCCCAGTTTTACGGCTCCGTGCCATCTAGTAAAATCCCCTTTGAAGCTTTTGAAGCTCGGTTTGGACTTCCAGGGTCCAGTGTAAAAAGTTACACTTACTCTGGTTAATTTCCTTTTGGTCAGTTTTGGCCAAGCATAAGCAATTAGCAACTTAGCCTTTGATGACCAGGTAATGTGAGTCCTAGCCTTCCCTGCTCATTATCATAACAGGGGGGTTCCTCAGAACTCAACCAAAATTTCATATTTACTGCAAATCACCTCATAACTTGAGTTCAGTAATACATACAATCAGGTGAGATATATTAATACATTCTGTCCCATCTGTCGCTCGCAGAGAGACCCAACATTACAGTGTAATATGAAAATTAATAGAGATATTAATATCTGGCATTTCGTAACGGGTAAATGTACAATGTTTAGCCTCAAAACGATGGGCTACCTCCCACGGATACACATATGTAATTCTTATCCGGTTCCGCCAAGGACATCTCATAATATTCTTATATTTAATAAGGTTACTCATTTGATTCCCTTCTTGGGTAGCTCCACCCCTACCCCCATCAATAAAACTTTTTGAAGTAGGCTTGTAGCTCCTCGCATAACCAACTAGGTAATTACCTGTTGCTCACTGGGGCTATGTATCACACCTAAGCCCAGACCTCCTGATCAGGGGCCTTTGTAAGTGTGAGTTATAATGCCCACCCCCACTCTGGCTGCCTGCAAACAGGTATTAACATACTGTACACTAAAAAAAACCCTTCTGCTTTTCACATTCAACTTCAATTAAGCCCTTTGAAGTCCAAATTTCCTGAAAAGACACAATACAATGGAATTTCCTTAAACTGTAGCTTATTAACCCCTGATGATCCAGTGTGTGTGTTATGCAGGTACTGATTAACCCAGACATTACAATGGGACAGGGGAACAGGGGAGAATACAATTACACAGGGGAATAAGCATTTTCATGTTATTTAACAAGGGTTAAGTCACAGTTCTGGGCCTCAGCCCAGTTAACCCCTTGTCTCCCTGGCGAGGTTAGAGGGGGCTCTTGGGGGGTAACCCCGTTAATCCCGGGCCAAACCCTCACTATCGTCACAATAACCCCATTAACTTAAAACTTGGCACATGTGCTGTATACTGCCCACAACTATCCTGAACATTTCAAGGTGTTTGCTAACACACACTGCAAATTATTTACGTTAAGCACTTTAAGAAGGGCAAAATACTTAATATGACGTGGATTAATGTACCAAAACATAATCCAATTGCCTTCAAACTTGGCAGAAGACATACTTTACACTGCCTGCAACTATCCTGAACATTTCTTGGCTTTTGCTGACATACACTGCAAATTAGTCACATTAAGCACTTTCTAAAGGACAACAGTCTAAAACGCTTAATGTGAAAAACGCTTAATGTGGATTAATGTTTTAATAGACATACACCAATTGTCTTCAAATTTGGCAACGTACATGATTTGCACTCCCCTCCCACCAAATTGTCCTGCTAATTTCTTGACTTTTGATAATATGCACGGCAAATTATGTACGTTAAGCACTTTATGGAAGTGGAAAATGCTTAATGTGAATTAAAGTGCCACAACATAAACCGATTAACTTCCAACATGGCACATGATATGCTGTACACCCCCCACAACTATCCTGAGAATTCCATGGCTTATGCTAACATACACTGCAAATTATTCACGTTAAGCACTTTTTGGCAGAGGAAAATGCATAATGTGAAAGTGCTTAACGTGTCTAAACAAAAGCCAAGCGCATTGAAACCTGAGTGAAGAGGGTCCCTTCCGGAGGGGATGCCTTGGGGTGGCCATTTACCCACAACTTAAGGTTTGTCCTAATATAGGGAGTTACCGTACCTGCCACACCTGGATACAGTGGTCCAATCCCTGAATTGCATGAGGTAGGCCAGCGACTGGGCCAGTTCCATTTACCATGATGTCCTGTGAGGTACCCCGAGCCTGGGGTATGACACTTCTGGGGAATGGGTGCAGTTAGCTGCAAAGCTGTCCATGTTCTGGGTGGTCTCAGGCCAGGATAAGTGAAGTGTATTATCCGTGGCCTGAGGTTGAGAGAGTATGTGCAGTCGTTTGGGTGACCTAGAACCCTGCCCTCAGAGGTTTAATGGGACCCTGCTTAGGAGTGCCATCTCTGGGAAAGTGTTGATGTATTTTGATCTAAAATTTTTGTAAATAAAGATTGTTGTATCCCCATTGAATACTGGTGAGGAGTATAGCTTTTACCCTAATGGGGTGGAGGCACTGTTATGAGTTGAATCATTGTTAGAGTTGGGGATGGTATTTCTGCCATGATATGTCTCCCACAGAGGTGAAAAGCCAGTGCTGAGAACAACCAGGCAAATCTTTAGCTGCTCCATGTTTGCCT
This sequence comes from Ascaphus truei, assembly GCF_040206685.1. NCBI lineage: Eukaryota > Metazoa > Chordata > Amphibia > Anura > Ascaphidae > Ascaphus > Ascaphus truei. Next base: position 137,850,096 of record NC_134488.1, read on the forward strand.
CATAGGTGGCAAACAGTACCTACAAGGTGCTAGGTAAGTGCCAAGGTGGGTACTTACAGGTCAACACCCGAGAATATGGAGATTTGGGGTAATTTAATCCATTTCAGGAATAATCAGGTTATTGTTAACCTTTTCCAGGGAGATCTGGAGTAATGTTATCCAACTCGGAGATTTCGGGTCAATATCAGGATCAGTGAGATTAACACCAATCAGGGAGACTCCTTAAAGTACAGGGAGACTACAGGTGACTTAGGTTATGCTATATCAGCATCCCCTAATGTGTTGAGGCAGGGAGTGACACTGTTCATGGAGGGCACTGTATAGAATGTGGCCTAGGACAGGTTTCTGCCACTACCCGGCTTAAGTATCGTCTGCCAATACTGTTAGGGACATCCTGGCAGCTTGGAATTAGATGAGAGTGCATGAAGTGAGAGTTGTCCAGCCCAACTGACTTTGGGTTCTCTGGTGATACTCTGGATGAGCTAGAAGTGAATGTATGAGGTCAGAGTTGTCCAGCCCAAATTACTTGGGGTCCCTGGTGATACTCTGAACGATGATTGAGGTGTGTGTGAAGGTTGAGAATGAGGGTATGCATGTTGAGAGTACCCCCTTTAAGGTACCCTGTTTTGGAGGTTGGTGGTCACTCACAAGAGTAACTCTAATGGGTTGGCCTGAGTGTAGCTACTGATTTCCCCCTATCTATATCCCCCTTACAACAGCTTTCATAATAAATACCTCCAAATCAGGGAGACTGAGAGGAGGGACATGCACTCATATGTTGCATTCATTCCCCATACATCCAAACACACAGCTCTGGTTCCCTGGTTTAGGGGGGGGGGGGGAGAAGGGTTAAATAACCATCACTCAAATAACTCCACTTACACAGAGAATGTGGGAAATGGTTAGTTCATTAAACAAAATTATGTACATATAGCCCTCGTGCTTAACATGTATAATTAGCAGTATGTGTTCGCTAATGCCATGGAACGTTCAGGATAGTTGTGGGCAGTATACAGCACATCATGTGCCAAAGTTTAAGTTAATCGGGTTATGTTTTGACACTTTAATTCACATTAGGCACTTTTTCCACTTCCATAAAGTGCTTAACGCACATAACTTGCTGTGCATGTTAAGAAAACCCATGACATTTGCAGGATAGCTCGGGGGGAGTGCAAAGCATGCACTGTGCAAAGTTTGCAGGCAATTGGTGTATGTCTTGGCACATGAATCCACATTAAGCGTTTTTCACATTAAGGGCCTCATGCTATAAAGTTTGATAAAAATTATCGCCAGGGCATTAAAATCGCAGTGTTTTGGAGCGTTGTTATCATGGTATTCAGCAAGCTGTCATTACCGATCATAACAAAATTCCCAAAACGAGCGATTTGCTGCCAGCGATAGGAAGGACCCTGTGAAAAGGCCTAACCCAGCGATTCATTTCTGCTGAAGAGAGAGCTGCTCTGAGAGAGCCGCCTCTCACAGCGGAAATGTCGGCCAAAAATTATTTATTTTAATATACATTTCTTTCATAGTGTAGAGGTGCAGGGGGTCTCTGGAGCTGAACCGCATTGGTTTCAGGTCCAGGGACCCCCTGCTTCCCGAGATACAGGCCCCTTCATGAGGTGCCGGTATCTCCTATACTTTGAAATGTCCTGGTCACGTGACGCGGGACATTTAAATGCAGAGGGATACCGGCACCCCATAAAGGGGCCTGTATCTCGTGAAGCAGGGGGTCCCCGGTCATAAAACCAATGCGGTTCATCTCCGGAGACCCCCTGAACCTCTACACTATGAAAGAAATGTATATTAAAAAAAGATTTAAGAAACATCAATACACGCCGCCCCCCCCTCCCCCCCTCCGCCCAAACCCATACAGTACATTAATGGGCAAAATAACTATTATCCAGATATTGATAATAGATTATTTGCCCATTATTATTAAACACTGCATTAGCATACCTAAATAAAGTAAGTAAATACAGTTATACTTACCACACCAGCGGGTCACTCTGACCTCCGTTGCCAGAAAGCATATATACATAATAAAGACATTCTAATGGCCCCTAACCCCTTAGCAGTTAATAACCGCTATAGTCATTAAGGGGTTAAGCCACCCTGCCCCGCTACCCACACGGGAGGCCTAAGCACCCACCCCGGACTGACTATACCCACCCTGTACCCATTGAGTAGTATAGTGGTACATCATACCCATATAATAATAATATGGGCATGATAAGCCTCTATAGCACTCAATGGGCACCCTAATTACAATACATTAATGCACCAGACACACAATAATAAAACCTAACTCCAAAAAAACACACTTCACTAAATAAAAACAGTAGCCAGCTAATCCAATGAATACAAGCAACATCAACAATGAATTAAACCATTAACCAATCAAAACAATTCATTCCTAAAACAACTCGGAATTCTTTCAAGCAGTAACCAATCAAACCAAATCATTACTAAACCAACTCGAAAGTAATAGTAACATTAACCAATTAAACCAATTATTTACCACAACATCAATGAATTCATTGAAACCTTAAACTACACAGAAATAAATTCAAACAATATCTGAAATAACCATTAAACATAATACAACATTAAGTAAAAACGAACAACAATCGCAAACATTTGATTACCATCAAGCAGGAAAAAAACAAACAATGACATCCACATAATAAACTGTAATTAAAAAAAACAACAGCAATACCAAGCCAGAAATGCCCCCCAAATATTGCCATAATAATGTATTAATCTGTACCCTAAAGTGGTACAGATTAATATATTATCAGTCAATGTGCCTTCCCCAAAAAATAAAAAAACACATCCAATGAAAAATCCTGTAAAAAAGACATTTACAAACATTCAATATCTTACTTACCATTAGAAGCGCTGGCCCTCCGACTCCCGGGGAAACAGGAAGCTCACGTACCTTGAAGGCCTCCAACAGCATCCGATGCCATCCGCCATGAAGATCCGGCTCAGGTACCCAAATCTTCTTTTTACTTTCTTTAATCACCTTCTTCTATCTTCATCTGTCACCAGGCCTCTCGGGTGGGTGAAGGGGGTATTAGCCCTATGGATGGGTGCCTAGACCTTGCGGGTGGGTAGCGGTTGGGTTAACCCCTTTATTACCGTAGCGGTATTAACCGCTAAGGTAATGAAGGGGTTAAGTCCCCCCGCAACGCCTAAACAGCCACTAAGGGCCAAATTCCCCCTTCAACCACCCTCGCTAGCCACAGTAAGCCTGGCACGGGTGTTTAACCCCTTCATTGCCTTAGCGGTTAGCCGCTAAGGTAATGAAGTTGCTGTAAATGCATTTTACCTGCATCGGATGCATGCCTGGGGGCCCCGGTGCTGGTATTAATGGCTATCAGCTCCGGAGACCCCCGGCATGAACCCGAGGCAGGAAAAGGTCCCCACTTATCGCAGCTCATCGATGCATCTCCCCACCAATCTGCCAAAATTTTGAGGCGTATTGGACTGGGGAGATCGCCTTTTTAAGGCTGCGATAGGCGAATCGAGGCTACTAGAATTGCGCGAGTTTATGATCATTCCGAAAATGGACGATAAGTGGCTGATCGCCGCTCAATCAGCGATTTTATTTTGGACATAAGATTTTGCGGCGATACAGGCCGTTATCGGCCACTTATCGAGGCTTACTGAATACGAGTAGGCATTTTGGTCGATAAGTGCCTTATTGACGCTTACAGAATGAGGCCCTAAGCGTTTTAGACTGTTGTCCTTCAGAAAGTGCTTAACGTGAATAATTTGCAGTGTACTGCTGCGACACACTTTATTCGAGCAAATAACCAGTTTGTACCTGGCAGATACCTGGAATGCGCCGCCGCTCACCTCTGACACGCCACGTTGCGTTTGCCTTCCCAGCCACGGTTCATGCCTGGCTGACGGGCGGCTGATCTGTTAAATGATAATGATCAGGATTTAATAGGCTGCAATGCTTCGCGTGTCCACCAGATGGCATAAATTCATGAATTGTAATGCAGTATATATATATATACAGTATATACACAGTATATATATATATATATATATATACTGTATAACAACAACCCCTATAACCCCTAACATACAGTACTGTACACATACAGTACTCTATATGCACATACATAAATGATACTATGGGCCGGCGGGGGCGAGATGTGTTTGCAGCAGAGAGAGATCCGCTGCTCTCTCTCTGCGCAAACAGCAGCACATTAAAAATTATTTTAAATACATTTTTATTTATAGTGTAGATGTGCAGTGGGTCTCGGGAGCTGAACCGCGTTGGTTTCAGGTCCGGGGACCCCCTGCTTCCCGAGATACAGACCCCTTTATGAGGTGCCGGTATCCCTCTGCGTTTCAAGGTCCCGATCACGTGACCACGACCTGTAAACCAAGCAGAGGGATACCGGCACCCCCACAAGGGGCCTGTATCTCGGGGAGCAGGGGGTCCCCGGACCTAAAACCACAGCGGTTCTGCTCCGGAGACCCTCTGCACATGTACAGTATAAATAAAACACATATATAAATAAACACTCGTTCTTTACCTTAGCGGCGATGTGCTATGGTAACGAAGCAGCATTTCTGTATTTTTAATAATATTGTACAGTGAGCAGGGGGTTCCCTGAGCCAGAAATCTAAACTCAGGGGACCCCCTGCTCCTGCTCAATATTATTAAAAGTACAGAAATGCTGCTTCATTACCATAGCGTATAGCCGCTAAGGTAATGAAGGGGTTAACCCACCGTGCCCGCTTTATTGTGGGTAGCGGGGGTGGGTGAAGGGGGTATTTGGCCCTTGGTGTGAGTTTAGGACTTGCGGGGGGGGGTTGCGGGTGCACTTAACCCCTTCACGACCATAGCAGTTAATACCGCTACGGTCATGAAGGGGTTAACCACTCCCGCGACCCCCCCCGCAAGCCCAAAACAACCACCGTTGGGGCTAATACCCCCTTCACCCACCCCCACTACCCACAATAAAAAATAATCACACACAGCATCCCCGCAATACATAAATAAATAAATAAATACATTTGAAATACATTTTTATTCCTAGTGTAGATGTGCAGGGGGTCTCGGGAGCTGAACCGCGTTGGTTTCAGGTTCGGGGACGCCCTGCTCCCCGAGATACAGACCCCTTTATGAGGTGCCGGTATCCCTCTGCGTTAAAGGCCCCGATCACGTGACCGCGGCCTGTTAAACCAAGCAGAGGGATACCGGCACCCCCAAAAAGGGGCCTGTATCTCGGGGAGCAGGGGGTCCCCGGACCTGAAACCAAAACATTTCTGCTCCGGAGACCCTCTGCACATCTACAGTATGAATAAAACACACACATCAATAAAGAATCATTCTTTACCTTAGCGTCTATGCGCTATGGTAACGAAGCAGCATTTCTGTATTTTTAATAATATTGTACAGTGAGCAGGGGGTTCCCTGAGCCAGAAATCTAAACTCAGGGGACCCCCTGCTCCTGCTCAATATCATTAAAAATACAGAAATGCTGCTTCATTACCATAGCGTATAGCCGCTAAGGTAATGAAGGGGTTAAGGCATAATAACCAATAAATACATTCAATACACTACCCACTACCCACGGCAACCTCCGCTGCTGCTGCTGTAAAACAGAGAAAAAAATTAACACTTTCAAAGTAATGTCCCCTAACCCCTTAATCACCATAGCGGTTATTAACCGCTACAGTCATGAAGGGGTTAACCCACCCTCACCCACCACTCGGGACGCCTACATACCCTCCCACTCTAAACCCCACCCCGTGAGGCCTAACCACCCTCACCCACTAACTACCCACAAGGGAGGCCTACCCACATACCGTTGGAGAACCCCCCCACCCCTCACCCCCCACCCCCCGCAATAAAAACAATACACAGCCCCACAATAAACATCATTATATTTATTAAATACATTACCCACCCTCTGTGCCCCCCCCATAAATACAAGATTTATCCTTTTACATACAGGGTTCATAACGCAGCCCCACGCTAGTCCCCGGTGGGCTGGCGGGGCACCTGGACAGACCTACAGGGTACCAGCAGCCTTTTTCAAACAGTCCATCCCTACTCTGATTGGCTACCGTACCATGTGACAGGTTTTCAGTGACGTCACATCCTTTCTCCCCCAAGCCTCTGTCACATGGTATACCAGAGCCAATCAGAGTAGGGATAAAGTTCCCACGCTCTGATTGGCTCTAGTACCATGTGTGCACGGCCATGTGTCTTTTAATGACGTCACCTTAAAGGCATTTGAAGCAAAGCCATTCTGATTGGCTGTGCTTTCATTGCCTTTAAGATGACGTCATCATTTTTATTTTTGTCGGCCAAAACACATGGTTTTCACGGCCCAATCAGGACCGTGGGAACCATGACGCAAAATGTGACGTCATAGGCCTTTAAAAGCCTATGTCGTCTCATTTTGAAGCCAGACGCCGCGGAGGAAGGACCTCCGGGGAAGAAAGAAGACAAGGGCGTGGCCGACGATGGAAAGAAGACCCCCGCCCCGCCCGGGAGAAGAAAGAAGAATACAGATGAAGATGGATTACAAATAGAAGACCCGTGGATTGTTTTGGATTTGTAGTTTAAAGTTTATTTTTTTCTGGTTTATTATTTTATGGGTTCCTGTTCGTGGATTGGTTCGTGAGTAAGATGCGCAACGGGAATCGGTGGGGGCAAGTAATGGTAAGTTAACTAAAGAAATGTATTTTATTTAACTTGTTAATTTTTTCAAAAGGTTTTTTAACATGTGTATTTTTTTTTTGTGGTATATCATTTCTTGCCACTGTATGTATGTATGTATATATGTCTAGAGAGATATATACATACAGGGGAAGAAATGATGTTGTTTTAAAAGCTGGATTAGATGTGTTTTAAATTATTTTGTGTATGCTGCTATGCTTTATTGTGAGTTTAAAGTATTTTAAAATTAGATAGATGTATTCCTTGATATTGTATTGTGTGTTTGAGAAAGGTCAGGGATAGGCTTGGTTGTAAAGGTTGTATTTTTGTCGGTACTTATATTTTTTCAAAGGCTTAATTGTTCTGCTCTAGGCGTGAATTTGTTAATGGTTTCATTGTTCGGGATGTAGTGTGAATTGTTTAGGGATGTAAATAATGATTGCTAATTGATTTTTGTTGACTTGGTTGATTAATTTGCAGAATGTATATGGTGCATAGATTTTAGGCATCATTTATATTGGAATGTGAATTGTTTAAATGGCTTTTCAGAGGTTTTGTGATGATTTAGATTGAGAGATCAGTTATGAATATTAAAGGAAATTGATTTTAATGTAGTGTGTATGTATGGAGAAGTGTTTGGTTGTAGGACAGTATGGTTTTGATAACCCTTCTACATTTATTTGTACTGTATATTGGTTCATCATGTGTGTGTATATATATATATATACTGTATATCTCTCTCTCTCTCTGTATATATATACAGTATATATAAATAGTTGCATGATGAAGCCACTGTACAAATTCATGGGTGAAGGGTGGGTATCGGGCCAATGTGGCTTAACCCCTTAATTGCCTTTGCGGTTATTATCCGATAAGGTGTTTAAGGGGTTAATTGATAACTGAATGTACTTGCAATGTATTGGCTTTGTTTTTGCTATGTATTGTGTGGGCAAGAGAAGGATGGCGCTGGCGACGGACACTTCGTATTGATGAGGTCAGTAGTACTTTATTTATTTGAATATGCTAGTTAATGTTTTTAATAATGGGCAAATAATCTATTATCCATATCTGGATAATAGTTATTTTGCACATTATTGTACTGTAGGTGTTGGGGGGGGGGGGGTTGTATTGAATGTATAGGCCAGGTTTATTTTTTTTTACATTCAGGGTTTGTTCCGTGGTTTTGCGTGGGACCTCTGGAGACCACCTGCGGGTATTCTCGGGTATCCCACGGGTATCAGGCTGGTGGTTCCACGGGTGACACATGCGGGGATGAAGCGGTGGCCTCACATCTGTGGGGGCACCGCCGACCCGTAGTCTGCGGGGATGACACTGTGTGGTCCCACTTGCGTGGGGGCACCGCCAATCCGCAGGTGCGGGGATGATGTGTGTGGTCCCACTTCTGTGGGGGCACCGCGGACCCGTAGTGAGCACTCGTGAGTTCCCCAGACCCCCGTGGGAACCACCCGAGGCCCCGCAGACACCTGTGGGTTTGACCCGGGGCTCCCAGACATCCGCGGGCCTACCGTGGGGACCCAACTGTGGCCCACGGTGACCCAAGGAGACCACCTGGGGGCCATGGTGCTGGCGGGATCCACCAGCAGGCCTCCAGAACCTGTTTGAAAAAGGCTGCTGGTACCCTGTAGGTCTGTCCAGGTGCCCCGCCAGCCCACCGGGGACTAGCGTGGGGCTGCGTTATGAACCCTGTATGTAAAAGGATAAATCTTGTATTTATGGGGGGGGCACAGGGGGTGGGTAATGTATTTAATAAATATAATGTTTATTGTGGGGCTGTGTATTGTTTTTATTGCGGGGACTGGGGGTGGGGGGTGGGGGGGTTCCCTAACGGTATGTGGGTAGGCCTCCCTTGTGGGTAGTTAGTGGGTGAGGGTTGAGGGTGGTTAGGCCTCACGGGGTGGGGGGTTAGAGTGGGAGGGTATGTAGGCGTCCCGAGTGGTGGGTGAGGGTGGGTTAACCCCTTCATGACTGTAGCGGACATTACTTTGAAAGTGTTAATTTTTTTCTCTGTTTTACAGCAGCAGCAGCAGCGGAGCTTGCCGTGGGTAGTGGGTAGTGTATTGAATGTATTTATTGGTTATTATGCCTTAACCCCTTCATTACCTTAGCGGCTATACGCTATGGTAATGAAGCAGCATTTCTGTATTTTTAATAATATTGTGCAGGAGCAGGGGGTCCCCTGAGCATTAATTTCTGGCTCAGGGAACCCCCTGCTCACTGTACAATATTATTAAAAATAGAGAAATGCTGCTTCGTTACCATAGCACATAGCCGCTAAGGTAAAGAACGATTCTTTAATGATGTGTGTGTTTTATTTATACTGTACATGTGCAGAGGGTCTCCGGAGCAGAAACGTTTTGGTTTCAGGTCCGGGGACCCCCTGCTCCCCGAGATACAGGCCCCTTTTGGGGGTGCCGGTATCCCTCTGCTCGGTTTAACAGGCCGCGGTCACGTGATCGGGGCCTTTAACGCAGAGGGATACCGGCACCTTATAAAGGGGTCTGTATCTCGGGGGGCAGGTGGTCCCGGACCTGAAACCAACGCGGTTCAGCTCCCGAGACCCCCTGCACATCTACACTAGGAATAAAAATTTATTTGAAATGTATTTATTTTTATTTATTTATTTAGATTTATTTATTTATGTATTGCGGGGATGCTGTGTGTGATTTTTTTTTATTGTGGGTAGCGGGGGTGGGTGTGGTTATTTACACGGGATCCCCCTCCCCACATTTACATACAGTACACTGCACTCAGAAACACAGGCCAGGGAGATTTAACACACACAATAGGGGGAGGGTTTTTTACATAGATTGCAGGGAAGCTTAACGCACACAATAGGGGGATAGGGGGAGGGGTTTTTACATATATTAGAGAGAAGGCAGGGAGGTTTAAAAGAGAGAATAGGGGGAGGGGGTTTTACATAGATTACAGTGAAGGCAGGGAAGTTTAAAAGAGAGAATAGGGGAAGGGGGTTTTACATAGATTACAGTGAAGGCAGGGAAGTTTAAAAGAGAGAATAGGGGGAGGGGGTTTTACATAGATTACAGTGAAGGCAGGGAGGTTTAACACAGACATTAAAAATATGTATTGAATGTATTTATTGTTTATTATGCCTTAACCCCTTCATTACCTTAGCGGCTATACGCTATGGTAATGAAGCAGCATTTCTGTATTTTTAATAATATTGAGCAGGAGTAGGGGGTCCCCTGAGTTTAGATTTCTGGCTCAGGGAACCCCCTGCTCACTGTACAATATTATTAAAAATACAGAAATGCTGCTTCGTTACCATAGCGCATAGCCGCTAAGGTAAAGAACGATTCTTTAATGATGTGTGTGTTTTATTCATACTGTACATGTGCAGAGGGTCTCCGGAGCAGAAACGTTTTGGTTTCAGGTCCGGGGACCCCCTGCTCCCCGAGATACAGGCCCCTTTTGGGGGTGTCGGTATCCCTCTGCTTGGTTTAACAGGCCGCGGTCACGTGATCGGGGCCTTTAACGCAGAGGGATACCGGCACCTCATAAAGGGGTCTGTATCTCGGGGGCAGGGGGTCCCCGGACCTGAAACCAATGCGGTTCAGCTCCCGAGACCCCCTGCACATCTACACTAGGAATAAAAATGTATTTCAAATGTATTTATTTATTTATTTATTGCGGGGATGCTGTGTGTGATTATTTTTTATTGTGGGTAGTGGGGGTGGGTGAAGGGGGTATTAGCCCCAATGGTGGTTGTTTTGGGCTTGCGGGGGGGGGGGGGGGGTCGCGGGAGTGGTTAACCTCTTCATGACCGTAGCGGTATTAACTGCTACGGTCGTGAAGGGGTTAAGTGCACCCGCAACCCCCCCGCAAGTCCTAAACTCACACCAAGGGCCAAATACCCCCTTCATCCACCCCCGCTACCCACAATAAAGCGGGCACGGTGGGTTAACCCCTTCATTACCTTAGCGGCTATACGCTATGGTAATGAAGCAGCATTTCTGTATTTTTAATAATATTGAGCAGGAGCAGGGGGTCCCCTGAGTTTAGATTTCTGGCTCAGGGAACCCCCTGCTCACTGTACAATATTATTAAAAATACAGAAATGCTGCTTCGTTACCATAGCGCATAGCCACTAAAATAAAGAACGATTCTTTAATGATGTGTGTGTTTTATTCATACTGTACATGTGCAGAGGGTCTCCGGAGCAGAAACGTTTTGGTTTCAGGTCCTGGGACCCCCTGCTCCCCGAGATACAGGCCCCTTTTGGGGGTGCCGGTATCCCTCTGCTCGGTTTAACAGGCCGCGGTCACGTGATCGGGGCCTTTAACGCAGAGGGATACCGGCACCTTATAAAGGGGTCTGTATCTCGGGGGGCAGGTGGTCCCCGGACCTGAAACCAACGCGGTTCAGCTCCCGAGACCCCCTGCACATCTATACTAGGAATAAAAATTTATTTGAAATGTATTTATTTTTATTTATTTATTTAGATTTATTTATTTATGTATTGCGGGGATGCTGTGTGTGATTTTTTTTATTGTGGGTAGCGGGGGTGGGTGTGGTTATTTACACGGGATCCCCCTCCCCACATTTACATACAGTACACTGCACTCAGAAACACAGGCGAGGGAGATTTAACACACACAATAGGGGGAGGGTTTTTTACATAGATTGCAGGGAAGCTTAACGCACACAATAGGGGGATAGGGGGAGGGGTTTTTACATATATTAGAGAGAAGGCAGGGAGGTTTAAAAGAGAGAATAGGGGGAGGGGGTTTTACATAGATTACAGTGAAGGCAGGGAAGTTTAAAAGAGAGAATAGGGGAAGGGGGTTATACATAGATTACAGTGAAGGCAGGGAAGTTTAAAAGAGAGAATAGGGGGAGGGGTTTTTACATAGATTACAGTGAAGGCAGGGAGGTTTAACACAGACATTAAAAATATGTATTGAATGTATTTATTGTTTATTATGCCTTAACCCCTTCATTACCTTAGGGGCTATACGCTATGGTAATGAAGCAGCATTTCTGTATTTTTAATAATATTGAGCAGGAGTAGGGGGTCCCCTGAGTTTAGATTTCTGGCTCAGGGAACCCCCTGCTCACTGTACAATATTATTAAAAATACAGAAATGCTGCTTCGTTACCATAGCGCATAGCCGCTAAGGTAAAGAACGATTCTTTAATGATGTGTGTGTTTTATTCATACTGTACATGTGCAGAGGGTCTCCGGAGCAGAAACGTTTTGGTTTCAGGTCCGGGGACCCCCTGCTCCCCGAGATACAGGCCCCTTTTGGGGGTGTCGGTATCCCTCTGCTTGGTTTAACAGGCCGCGGTCACGTGATCGGGGCCTTTAACGCAGAGGGATACCGGCACCTCATAAAGGGGTCTGTATCTCGGGGGCAGGGGGTCCCCGGACCTGAAACCAATGCGGTTCAGCTCCCGAGACCCCCTGCACATCTACACTAGGAATAAAAATGTATTTCAAATGTATTTATTTATTTATTTATGTATTGCGGGGATGCTGTGTGTGATTATTTTTTATTGTGGGTAGTGGGGGTGGGTGAAGGGGGTATTAGCCCCAATGGTGGTTGTTTTGGGCTTGCGGGGGGGGGGTCGCGGGAGTGGTTAACCTCTTCATGACCGTAGCGGTATTAACTGCTACGGTCGTGAAGGGGTTAAGTGCACCCGCAACCCCCCCGCAAGTCCTAAACTCACACCAAGGGCCAAATACCCCCTTCATCCACCCCCGCTACCCACAATAAAGCGGGCACGGTGGGTTAACCCCTTCATTACCTTAGCGGCTATACGCTAATGTAATGAAGCAGCATTTCTGTATTTTTAATAATATTGAGCAGGAGCAGGGGGTCCCCTGAGTTTAGATTTCTGGCTCAGGGAACCCCCTGCTCACTGTACAATATTATTAAAAATACAGAAATGCTGCTTCGTTACCATAGCGCATAGCCACTAAAATAAAGAACGATTCTTTAATGATGTGTGTGTTTTATTCATACTGTACATGTGCAGAGGGTCTCCGGAGCAGAAACGTTTTGGTTTCAGGTCCTGGGACCCCCTGCTCCCCGAGATACAGGCCCCTTTTGGGGGTGCCGGTATCCCTCTGCTCGGTTTAACAGGCCGCGGTCACGTGATCGGGGCCTTTAACGCAGAGGGATACCGGCACCTTATAAAGGGGTCTGTATCTCGGGGGGCAGGTGGTCCCCGGACCTGAAACCAACGCGGTTCAGCTCCCGAGACCCCCTGCACATCTACACTAGGAATAAACATTTATTTGAAATGTATTTATTTTTATTTATTTATTTAGATTTATTTATTTATGTATTGCGGGGATGCTGTGTGTGATTTTTTTTTATTGTGGGTAGCGGGGGTGGGTGTGGTTATTTACACGGGATCCCCCTCCCCACATTTACATACAGTACACTGCACTCAGAAACACAGGCCAGGGAGATTTAACACACACAATAGGGGGAGGGTTTTTTAAATAGATTGCAGGGAAGCTTAACGCACACAATAGGGGGATAGGGGGAGGGGTTTTTACATATATTAGAGAGAAGGCAGGGAGGTTTAAAAGAGAGAATAGGGGGAGGGGTTTTTACATAGATTACAGTGAAGGCAGGGAAGTTTAAAAGAGAGAATAGGGGGAGGGGGTTTTACATAGATTACAGTGAAGGCAGGGAGGTTTAACACAGACATTAAAAATATGTATTGAATGTATTTATTGTTTATTATGCCTTAACCCCTTCATTACCTTAGCGGCTATACGCTATGGTAATGAAGCAGCATTTATGTATTTTTAATAATATTGAGCAGGAGTAGGGGGTCCCCTGAGTTTAGATTTCTGGCTCAGGGAACCCCCTGCTCACTGTACAATATTATTAAAAATACACAAATGCTGTTTCGTTACCATAGCGCATAGCCGCTAAGGTAAAGAACGATTCTTTAATGATGTGTGTGTTTTATTCATACTGTACATGTGCAGAGGGTCTCCGGAGCAGAAACGTTTTGGTTTCAGGTCCGGGGACCCCCTGCTCCCCGAGATACAGGCCCCTTTTGGGGGTGTCGGTATCCCTCTGCTTGGTTTAACAGGCCGCGGTCACGTGATCGGGGCCTTTAACGCAGAGGGATACCGGCACCTCATAAAGGGGTCTGTATCTCGGGGGCAGGGGGTCCCCGGACCTGAAACCAATGCGGTTCAGCTCCCGAGACCCCCTGCACATCTACACTAGGAATAAAAATGTATTTCAAATGTATTTATTTATTTATTTATTGCGGGGATGCTGTGTGTGATTATTTTTTATTGTGGGTAGTGGGGGTGGGTGAAGGGGGTATTAGCCCCAATGGTGGTTGTTTTGGGCTTGCGGGGGGGGGGTCGCGGGAGTGGTTAACCTCTTCATGACCGTAGCGGTATTAACTGCTACGGTCGTGAAGGGGTTAAGTGCACCCGCAACCCCCCCGCAAGTCCTAAACTCACACCAAGGGCCAAATACCCCCTTCACCCACCCCCGCTACCCACAATAAAGCGGGCACGGTGGGTTAACCCCTTCATTACCTTAGCGGCTATACGCTATGGTAATGAAGCAGCATTTCTGTATTTTTAATAATATTGAGCAGGAGCAGGGGGTCCCCTGAGTTTAGATTTCTGGCTCAGGGAACCCCCTGCTCACTGTACAATATTATTAAAAATACAGAAATGCTGCTTCGTTACCATAGCGCATAGCCACTAAAATAAAGAACGATTCTTTAATGATGTGTGTGTTTTATTCATACTGTACATGTGCAGAGGGTCTCCGGAGCAGAAACGTTTTGGTTTCAGGTCCGGGGACCCCCTGCTCCCCGAGATACAGGCCCCTTTTGGGGGTGCCGGTATCCCTCTGCTTGGTTTAACAGGCCGCGGTCACGAGATCGGGGCCTTTAACGCAGAGGGATACTGGCACCTCATAAAGGGGTCTGTATCTCGGGGGGCAGGGGGTCCCCGGACCTGAAACCAACGCGGTTCAGCTCTCGAGACCCCCTGCACATCTACACTAGGAATAAAAATGTATTTCAAATGTATTTATTTATTTATTTATTGCGGGGATGCTGTGTGTGATTATTTTTTATTGTGGGTAGTGGGGGTGGGTGAAGGGGGTATTAGCCCCAACGGTGGTTGTTTTGGGCTTGCGGGGGGGTCGCGGGAGCGGTTAACCCCTTCATGACCATAGCGGTATTAACTGCTACGGTCGTGAAGGGGTTAAGTGCACCCGCAACCCCCCGCAAGTCCTAAACTCACACCAAGGGCCAAATACCCCCTTCACCCACCCCCGCTACCCACAATAAAGCGGGCACGGTGGGTTAACCCCTTCATTACCTTAGCGGCTATACGCTATGGTAATGAAGCAGCATTTCTGTATTTTTAATAATATTGAGCAGGAGCAGGGGGTCCCCTGAGTTTAGATTTCTGGCTCAGGGAACCCCCTGCTCACTGTACAATATTATTAAAAATACAGAAATGCTGCTTCGTTACCATAGCGCATAGCCACTAAAATAAAGAACGATTCTTTAATGATGTGTGTGTTTTATTCATACTGTACATGTGCAGAGGGTCTCCGGAGCAGAAACGTTTTGGTTTCAGGTCCTGGGACCCCCTGCTCCCCGAGATACAGGCCCCTTTTGGGGGTGCCGGTATCCCTCTGCTCGGTTTAACAGGCCGCGGTCACGTGATCGGGGCCTTTAACGCAGAGGGATACCGGCACCTTATAAAGGGGTCTGTATCTCGGGGGGCAGGTGGTCCCCGGACCTGAAACCAACGCGGTTCAGCTCCCGAGACCCCCTGCACATCTACACTAGGAATAAACATTTATTTGAAATGTATTTATTTTTATTTATTTATTTAGATTTATTTATTTATGTATTGCGGGGATGCTGTGTGTGATTTTTTTTTATTGTGGGTAGCGGGGGTGGGTGTGGTTATTTACACGGGATCCCCCTCCCCACATTTACATACAGTACACTGCACTCAGAAACACAGGCCAGGGAGATTTAACACACACAATAGGGGGAGGGTTTTTTAAATAGATTGCAGGGAAGCTTAACGCACACAATAGGGGGATAGGGGGAGGGGCTTTTACATATATTAGAGAGAAGGCAGGGAGGTTTAAAAGAGAGAATAGGGGGAGGGGGTTTTACATAGATTACAGTGAAGGCAGGGAAGTTTAAAAGAGAGAATAGGGGGAGGGGGTTTTACATAGATTACAGTGAAGGCAGGGAGGTTTAACACAGACATTAAAAATATGTATTGAATGTATTTATTGTTTATTATGCCTTAACCCCTTCATTACCTTAGCGGCTATACGCTATGGTAATGAAGCAGCATTTCTGTATTTTTAATAATATTGAGCAGGAGTAGGGGGTCCCCTGAGTTTAGATTTCTGGCTCAGGGAACCCCCTGCTCACTGTACAATATTATTAAAAATACACAAATGCTGTTTCGTTACCATAGCGCATAGCCGCTAAGGTAAAGAACGATTCTTTAATGATGTGTGTGTTTTATTCATACTGTACATGTGCAGAGGGTCTCCGGAGCAGAAACGTTTTGGTTTCAGGTCCGGGGACCCCCTGCTCCCCGAGATACAGGCCCCTTTTGGGGGTGTCGGTATCCCTCTGCTTGGTTTAACAGGCCGCGGTCACGTGATCGGGGCCTTTAACGCAGAGGGATACCGGCACCTCATAAAGGGGTCTGTATCTCGGGGGCAGGGGGTCCCCGGACCTGAAACCAATGCGGTTCAGCTCCCGAGACCCCCTGCACATCTACACTAGGAATAAAAATGTATTTCAAATGTATTTATTTATTTATTTATTGCGGGGATGCTGTGTGTGATTATTTTTTATTGTGGGTAGTGGGGGTGGGTGAAGGGGGTATTAGCCCCAATGGTGGTTGTTTTGGGCTTGCGGGGGGGGGGGTCGCGGGAGTGGTTAACCTCTTCATGACCGTAGCGGTATTAACTGCTACGGTCGTGAAGGGGTTAAGTGCACCCGCAACCCCCCCGCAAGTCCTAAACTCACACCAAGGGCCAAATACCCCCTTCACCCACCCCCGCTACCCACAATAAAGCGGGCACGGTGGGTTAACCCCTTCATTACCTTAGCGGCTATACGCTATGGTAATGAAGCAGCATTTCTGTATTTTTAATAATATTGAGCAGGAGCAGGGGGTCCCCTGAGTTTAGATTTCTGGCTCAGGGAACCCCCTGCTCACTGTACAATATTATTAAAAATACAGAAATGCTGCTTCGTTACCATAGCGCATAGCCACTAAAATAAAGAACGATTCTTTAATGATGTGTGTGTTTTATTCATACTGTACATGTGCAGAGGGTCTCCGGAGCAGAAACGTTTTGGTTTCAGGTCCTGGGACCCCCTGCTCCCCGAGATACAGGCCCCTTTTGGGGGTGCCGGTATCCCTCTGCTCGGTTTAACAGGCCGCGGTCACGTGATCGGGGCCTTTAACGCAGAGGGATACCGGCACCTTATAAAGGGGTCTGTATCTCGGGGGGCAGGTGGTCCCCGGACCTGAAACCAACGCGGTTCAGCTCCCGAGACCCCCTGCACATCTACACTAGGAATAAACATTTATTTGAAATGTATTTATTTTTATTTATTTATTTAGATTTATTTATTTATGTATTGCGGGGATGCTGTGTGTGATTTTTTTTTATTGTGGGTAGCGGGGGTGGGTGTGGTTATTTACACGGGATCCCCCTCCCCACATTTACATACAGTACACTGCACTCAGAAACACAGGCCAGGGAGATTTAACACACACAATAGGGGGAGGGTTTTTTAAATAGATTGCAGGGAAGCTTAACGCACACAATAGGGGGATAGGGGGAGGGGCTTTTACATATATTAGAGAGAAGGCAGGGAGGTTTAAAAGAGAGAATAGGGGGAGGGGGTTTTACATAGATTACAGTGAAGGCAGGGAAGTTTAAAAGAGAGAATAGGGGGAGGGGGTTTTACATAGATTACAGTGAAGGCAGGGAGGTTTAACACAGACATTAAAAATATGTATTGAATGTATTTATTGTTTATTATGCCTTAACCCCTTCATTACCTTAGCGGCTATACGCTATGGTAATGAAGCAGCATTTCTGTATTTTTAATAATATTGAGCAGGAGTAGGGGGTCCCCTGAGTTTAGATTTCTGGCTCAGGGAACCCCCTGCTCACTGTACAATATTATTAAAAATACACAAATGCTGTTTCGTTACCATAGCGCATAGCCGCTAAGGTAAAGAACGATTCTTTAATGATGTGTGTGTTTTATTCATACTGTACATGTGCAGAGGGTCTCCGGAGCAGAAACGTTTTGGTTTCAGGTCCGGGGACCCCCTGCTCCCCGAGATACAGGCCCCTTTTGGGGGTGTCGGTATCCCTCTGCTTGGTTTAACAGGCCGCGGTCACGTGATCGGGGCCTTTAACGCAGAGGGATACCGGCACCTCATAAAGGGGTCTGTATCTCGGGGGCAGGGGGTCCCCGGACCTGAAACCAATGCGGTTCAGCTCCCGAGACCCCCTGCACATCTACACTAGGAATAAAAATGTATTTCAAATGTATTTATTTATTTATTTATTGCGGGGATGCTGTGTGTGATTATTTTTTATTGTGGGTAGTGGGGGTGGGTGAAGGGGGTATTAGCCCCAATGGTGGTTGTTTTGGGCTTGCGGGGGGGGGGGTCGCGGGAGTGGTTAACCTCTTCATGACCGTAGCGGTATTAACTGCTACGGTCGTGAAGGGGTTAAGTGCACCCGCAACCCCCCCGCAAGTCCTAAACTCACACCAAGGGCCAAATACCCCCTTCACCCACCCCCGCTACCCACAATAAAGCGGGCACGGTGGGTTAACCCCTTCATTACCTTAGCGGCTATACGCTATGGTAATGAAGCAGCATTTCTGTATTTTTAATAATATTGAGCAGGAGCAGGGGGTCCCCTGAGTTTAGATTTCTGGCTCAGGGAACCCCCTGCTCACTGTACAATATTATTAAAAATACAGAAATGCTGCTTCGTTACCATAGCGCATAGCCACTAAAATAAAGAACGATTCTTTAATGATGTGTGTGTTTTATTCATACTGTACATGTGCAGAGGGTCTCCGGAGCAGAAACGTTTTGGTTTCAGGTCCGGGGACCCCCTGCTCCCCGAGATACAGGCCCCTTTTGGGGGTGCCGGTATCCCTCTGCTTGGTTTAACAGGCCGCGGTCACGAGATCGGGGCCTTTAACGCAGAGGGATACCGGCACCTCATAAAGGGGTCTGTATCTCGGGGGGCAGGGGGTCCCCGGACCTGAAACCAACGCGGTTCAGCTCTCGAGACCCCCTGCACATCTACACTAGGAATAAAAATGTATTTCAAATGTATTTATTTATTTATTTATTGCGGGGATGCTGTGTGTGATTATTTTTTATTGTGGGTAGTGGGGGTGGGTGAAGGGGGTATTAGCCCCAACGGTGGTTGTTTTGGGCTTGCGGGGGGGGTCGCGGGAGCGGTTAACCCCTTCATGACCATAGCGGTATTAACTGCTACGGTCGTGAAGGGGTTAAGTGCACCCGCAACCCCCCGCAAGTCCTAAACTCACACCAAGGGCCAAATACCCCCTTCACCCACCCCCGCTACCCACAATAAAGCGGGCACGGTGGGTTAACCCCTTCATTACCTTAGCGGCTATACGCTATGGTAATGAAGCAGCATTTCTGTATTTTTAATAATATTGAGCAGGAGCAGGGGGTCCACTGAGTTTAGATTTCTGGCTCAGGGAACCCCCTGCTCACTGTACAATATTATTAAAAATACAGAAATGCTGCTTCGTTACCATAGCACATAGCCGCTAAGGTAAAGAACGAGTGTTTATTTATATATATGTTTTATTTATACTGTACATGTGCAGAGGGTCTCCGGAGCAGAACCGCTGTGGTTTTAGGTCCGGGGACGCCCTGCTCCCCGAGATACAGGCCCCTTTTGGGGGTGCCGGTATCCCTCTGCTTGGTTTACAGGTCGCGGTCACGTGATCGGGACCTTTAAACGCAGAGGGATACCGGCACCTCATAAAGGGGTCTGTATCTCGGGAAACAGGGGATCCCCGGACCTGAAACCAACGCGGTTCAGCTCCCGAGACCCACTGCACATCTACACTATAAATAAAAATGTATTTAAAATAAGTTTTAATGTGCCGCTGTTTGCGCAGAGAGAGAGCAGCGGATCTCTCTCTGCTGCAAACACATCTCGCCCCCGCCGGCCCATAGTATCATTTATGTATGTGCATATAGAGTACTGTATGTGTACAGTACTGTATGTTAGGGGTTATAGGGGTTGTTGTTATACAGTATATATATATATACAGTATATATACTGCATTACAATTCATTATAGGGGACGGCTTCAAAGACAACAGCTCGCAAGCGCCCCCATGTGTTTTTACACGGCATTGCAGTATTGCAGCCAGCCGGAATAAAATGCTTCAATCCCTGTCGGGAAAATAAAGCTATACACTCCGGCAGAAAACGATAAAAAACCTCAATACACCGGAGTATACCCAAATTCGCGGGACTAGCCGAGCGAGAATAAAGTGTGTCGCCACTGTATGTCAGCAAAAGCCAAGGAATGTTCAGGATAGTTGCGGGCCATGCAAAGTACGTCTCCTGCCAAGTTTGAAGGCAATTGGATTATGTTTTGGCACATTAATCCACGTTAAGTGCTGAGGGGGAGGGGGGAAGAAGAGAAATAGACCTCCTGTAATAGCCACGCCCCCCACTCCTGCTCTAAAATATTAGCAGGACACCGATCGCTCATGCTTGGAGAGCTGGTGACATCACCACTCAAGCATGAGCGTGCTCAGCGGCGCCGCAGCCTAAGGATGAGGACAATGAGGATGTCTTTAGAGGGGGCTCCCGCGAGCGTCCGCAGGCGTGCTGACGAGTTGGATTTTTCAGCCGACAGCCAAGCTGTTTTTCAGCGCGCTGTGGGCTGAAAACATCCAATCTGCGAGAAGCAGCGTCAACGTCACGGCGCCGTGACGTTGTCGGTGTGTCGCCGGCGATAGGCCCAGCGACGTCACTGCCCCGCCTCCCTCTGCCTCCCCCCGCCTCCCGATCGCGGACGCTGGCTCGCCTGCATGGGCATGAAATCGCTCATGCTTGATCAGGTGAGCATCATCGTCCGCGCGGTTCAGCGCTGCTCCACGTTCTATGGATTCAGCCTAAAGGGGCGGACCCAGTAACTTCCAAGGGCGTGCGCTGTGCGTTCAAACTCCGCCCCCCCAGTCAGGTCGGTCCCAGTCCCTACCTTGTCGCGCACCTTTGCCCAGCGGTGCGGGACAGGTTTTCAGGCAGGCAGGGGAATTTAAGATCAGACAAACAAGAAAAAAACTGGCGCACAGCCAAGAATGGGTCCCAAAGATGTAATAAAATCTTCTTCTTTATTGAAGCATCTAAAAAATGGAGGTGAACAGCCTCCTACGCGTTTCATGTAAAACACTTTATCAAGGAGCATGTACAATGACAAACATTCAAGGTTTATATACACAAATCTAAATACCCGATTTCGCGCCAAAAGGTAGAAACGTGGACACGCCCACAATGCGTGATGACGTCACCAGCCCGTCGGGACGGCTCCCACCTATCCCACAGCGTCTAGAAGCCGGAGACCAAAGTCCCCCTCCCCCTCCCAGAGGCCCGCAGCACTCATGTTAGGAGCCTAACACTGTCCAGGGCCTGCCAGTCAAACTCACGGCGAGCGCGGGAGCGGAAGATACCGTTCACTGCGTCACCGCCGTAAGCGGCTTCCCAGCAGGTCCCAGGCTAGACCTCCCCCCAGCACCGGGACCCGGTGAGGGACGGGGAAAGCGCACTCCCATAAAAACACGATGGCCAATGCGAGCATGCCACAAGGGGCAAGCATGGCCCCACGTCATCACCTGTTGCTAGGTAGAAAACCTCGTGTACAAAAATCAATTACAACTACAAACTTTATTATACAATATTGTTAAAAGAATCTCCTATTGTCATGTCACATTAATGATCATATATAATATAAATAAAACCTGTCAACAGACATACCTAAATCACCAAAGAAACTGTAGTATATGTATTTGAAAATAAAAGAATTATATCTCCAACCTATTACTTATGCATTCATTAATGATTTTATTGTAATAGTTCTAAAGAAATCCTATCTCCCCTTAATTCTTTATAATTAGAAGAAAGAACACAGTGTGATATAGTGTGATATAATTTGAACATACATATAATAATTTCTAAAACATATATATATATATATATATATATATATATATATATATATATATATATATATATATATATATATATACAGGCATACCCCGGTTTAAGGACACTCACTTTAAGTACACTCGCGAGTAAGTACATATCGCCCAATAGGCAAACGGCAGCTCGCGCATGCGCCTGTCAGCACGTCCTGAACAGCAATACCGGCTCCCTACCTGTACCGAAGCTGTGCGCAAGCGGGGAGACTATAGAGCCTGTTACAAATGCGTTATTTACATCAGTTATGCACGTATATGACGATTGCAGTACAGTACATGCATCGATAAGTGGGAAAAAGGTAGTGCTTCACTTTAAGTACATTTTCGCTTTACATACATGCTCCGGTCCCATTGCATACGTTAATGCGGGGTATGCCTTTATATATATATGCCCTAATAAGAAAGGATCAAACATAGAAACATCATATATGGAATAACAAGTTATAGTATTATAATGAACCAGTAATAACCTAATCTGTTCATTTGTACTTAGATGTAAACAGTAGAGAGTACAATGGATAATACCGATATGCTTTAAGGAACACGAGGAGTTATATAGTCAAGGGTAGCGCCCGGGCATTTTCTATCACCATTGCTCTACAGTTAAGACATCTATAGAAACCCTTAGATCCTTTCTCCAACAAATTGTCGTTTTTCTTTTCTTTGGGGAAACTTGGTGTGATGGATTAAACCGGGCTCCCTTAGTAAAAGAAGGCTAAGGCCAGTCTGCTGTCTCCTTGCCATGCCAGGTCCCTTCATTTTAATGCAGAATATCAGGGAAAGGTATATTGCTGGGTTACAGCTGTATGATCTACTGATTCCCTCCCCCCTCTAGCAGACAGATACCCCCCTGTGGTTCCTCTATTGTGTGTCCCAGGCAGCCATTTGCTGCATGACCCCTGCTGAGGTCAGCTCCTTAGGGTGAGGTCCCAGTCTGCACTGTGGCACGCGCCCGGGGTGGGGGCTCGTGCACAGCGCTGTGGGGGGGGGTGGAGGGAGCGTTTGCGGCAGGAGGGGGCGTGGTGGTGGTGGGTTTGCAGGGGCGTGGTGGTGGTGGGTTTGCAGGGGCGTGGCTGGCTGGTTCGTTCTCATTGGCTGAACCGCCGGCGGGGGCGTGGCCACGCCTCCGTTGCAAACTTGCAAACGTTGACTAAATAACTCCTCGTGTTCCTTAAAGCATATCGGTATTATCCATTGTACTCTCTACTGTTTACAGCTAAGTACAAATTAAATTGAAAAATAGGTTGCCCACCCCTGCAGTAGATCATACAGCTGTAACCCAGCAATATACCTTTCCCTGATACTCTGCATTAAAATGAAGGGACCTGGCATGGCAAGGAGACAGCAGACTGGCCTTAGCCTTCTTTTACTAAGGGAGCCGGTTTAATCCGTCACACCAAGTTTCCCCACAGAAAAGAACGATGACAATTGGTTGGAGAAAGGATCTAAGGGTTTCTATAGATGTCTTAACTGTAGAGCCTGCCGCTGTAAGGCTCATTCTATACTGTGTGCGGACGTGCACGCACAGGCCGCACGCTTTTGTGTATATGCTGTTCGCGAGTTAGGTACTGTATGTGTGTGTGTGTGTGTGTATATGTACTGTATGTGTGTGTGTGTGTGTATGTGTGTGTGTGTGCATGTATATGTACTGTATGTGTGTGTGTGTGTGTGTATGTGTGTGTATGTATATGTACTGTATGTATATATGTGTGTGTGTGTGTGTGTGTATGTTTTGAAATAAATACTTTAATAAATGTTTTAGTAACATTGTACACACACACACACACACACACACAAACAAGCAGAACAAATGATTTAAGGCAGTAGATAAAAACTCACTGGATGTTCCTGTGAGCAGCAAAAAGCAGGGAGACTTTGCATGCTCCTGTGAGGGGGAGATACATGTGCAGGCAGTCTCTGCAGAGACATCAGGCTGAATATAACCCTCAGTTTCAATCCATCTGAAAAAGATACATGTGCAGAGACATCAGGCTGAATATAACCCTCAGTTTCAGTCCATCTGAACAGAGGTGGAAAAGCAGGAATAGATCCACAGCAACTTGGAAAGTAAGGAGAAGCTTTCATATGGAGAAATCTCTCTCCAGGCCGACACAGACGCCCCAAATATCAGCAAAAGCAGGTGAGAGCTGGGAGAAAGTCAGAGCACACCAAGATGGCTTCCAAGCACATGGAGGGGCTGCATGCAGAATCAGAGGTGTGTCAGGAGGCAGAGACTCCCGGGGATTATGGGAGTTATAGAAGAAATAAACTGTTCGGTGCTTCCCCCAACTGTAAAAAAACAGTGCAACAGCACCACCTCGTGGTGAAAAGTGCTAATAGCACAAACAGAGCAGGCAATATGCACTCGTGTATATAAACAGAAAAATATGTTGTGCTATATGGTGCTGGCATTACCTGTTGGCTCACAGAGATCTGAGCCTCCACCACTGGGAGGAAACAAGAAAAAAGCGCAAAACGCAAATGGTGAAGTATATCAAAAGTATTTTTAGTTAAAAAAGGTAAGTATTCTCTTCCGGTGGTGACGTCACACCACATGCCAGCCTAATTCGGAGCTCCCTAATCCCTTCCATGAAAAGGTGCTAGAACGAGCACAAAAACCACCCCAAAACCCACCAAAACAAGAGGGCACTAAGAGCTAAGATCAAGGATGGCTAAGCAACAAAAAAAGGGACCCATGCAGAGTGTCTCCGCTTACTTCACTCCGTCGAAGCGCCCAGGAGATCAGGAGGAGCTGAGCCAAGATGGCGCCGACCCCAGCGTGGCAAGCACTCCCGCCCGCGAGCAACAGATCCCGGAGAACATCACAGCTAGCCATCTTATTACTAAAGACTTTTTGGAGGACTATATGTCCCAAATGTTCTCCAAACTCAGAAAAGATGTTAGCCAAGACTTTAATAGTGCTATAAATAAAATGAAAAAAGATATTACCGAAATCTCCCAAAGAACAGAATCACTGGAGAGCAGGGTGGAGGAAGTAGAAGCGGTACAGTCCTCGGCCGAGGACGAGATTAACCGCCTGAACCAGGAGATAAACCGCCTAAAAGATGGATTAGAGGACCAGGAGAACCGGGACCGACGTCAGAACTTAAGGTTCCGGAACATCCCTGAGTCGGTTCCCGCAGAAACCCTCACATCTTACCTTCAGGATCTCTTCCAGCACCTGGTCCCAGACCTAAAAAAGGAAGATATGGAGCTAGACCGAGCCCATAGAGCCCTCGGTCCGAGACGAGAAGACCCAAAGAGACGCAGAGACGTCATCGCTCGCTTCCACTCATACACCACCAAGGAGAAAATAATAACAAAAAGCAGAGGAATGAACCAAATTCCGTTCCAAGGCGAGCAGATTCAAATATACAACGATTTATCCAGAATAACCATCCTCCGTCGCCAAGAACTCAAGCCGCTGACCCAGCACCTGCAAAACCACAATGTGCGCTATAGATGGGGCTTCCCCTTTAAACTTAGCGTTCTTGCTAAGGGCAAGCTCCATTCTATCACCCACATTGATGACGCACCTGGTTTCCTGCGACTCCTGGACCTACCACCCATCCAGAGACGAGGCCGAGATGAGGATGAAGAGGAAGCCAATCTACCCCCACATCAGCGCGGTTCCAGGTCTTCAGAATGCCTAGCCCAGCAGAAGACGTCCAAGACCCCGTCCGGATCCTAAAGAGGAAAAGACAACAGCACAAGACAAGCTGTGCTGCCACCCAGCCCAGCTGAGATGACATCGCCAGAACGATCGGGACAGTGACACTGCCCTTCTTACCTGATCCCCTCAGGCTTTTCCCAACACAACTCCCCGACACCCGAAGAAAGAATCCCGTCCCCCCCCCACCCCCACACTCTCACCCCCCCCCCACACCCCCCAAACAGCTCCAGGTTACACGCAACCACTGAAGCCCCTTTTTCCCCCCCCCTGCCCCACCCCCATTCCACCCCCCCACGCAATCCCGTCCCCCTCCCCACCACCACGAACGCACCAACCCCCCCCCCCTCTTTCCCCAGCAGAACACTACCCCGATACAAAACCTCACCCCTGAGCTTGCCATAAGCTCACCCTAGCCCCGCCCCCCCGTCCTCCCTCCTCTCCCCTCTGCTACGAGTCCAAAAGCAGACATCCCCCCCCCCCCATGTCCCCCACTTACCTGAACAGGAGACCCGGGGAGCAGGACATGCAGAGGGGCGGGACGGAGTCCAATCAGGGACACAGCGGAAGACGGGTAAAGTAAAGTAAAATAAATAAATAAACTATCACTGACAAATAAAAATAAGGGGATGCAGCTCCACAGTGCTAGTCCTGCAGAGTCCCAGACCCCAAAGAGCACTCCCCAGACCCCCCCTCCCCCCCAACCCACGCTACCACCGCAATGCCCCCCCCACCACTGTTCTCCCACTCCCGCGCCAGCCGACTACTCAGTGCACCCCCCCCACCCCACCACCCCCCTCAACGCCGCAGACCCAGCTACATGCACAACACATAGAGAGTAATCAAACGCCCCATTCGCCTCGCCCACACTCCCTCCCCCCCCCTCCACCGCCCCGGACAACTCCCATCCCCCTATCAGAATCAAGCACCCCAAAGATTTCTGCCCCCCCCCCCCTTGCCTCCCCCCACCCC
Organism: Ascaphus truei; assembly: GCF_040206685.1. Taxonomy (NCBI): domain Eukaryota; kingdom Metazoa; phylum Chordata; class Amphibia; order Anura; family Ascaphidae; genus Ascaphus; species Ascaphus truei. Next base: position 137,876,756 of record NC_134488.1, read on the forward strand.
CCCCCCCTCTCTCTCTCCCCCGGCACCGGCTCTAACCCTCCCATCTCCCCCTCTGAGAATACACAGACGCTGGAGAAACTTCGGTCCCCCCCCTACTCACCCGGAGGGCGAAAACAGGAGTCCAGCCGGAGAAAGAACAGAGGAGAACGAACAGCATCCAGCCCCAGTCTATGAGTCTGCCGGGTACAGTAAAACTAAAATGAACAATATATACCAGACTTGTCCATGAGAGGGCGCTCTCCCATTAGATTCCAGATTCGGACTTTTAGTCAAAAGAACATTATAGATATAATGACGCCTAAGCTCTCTCATAATAAATGTTCCCCCCTTTTTTTTTTTCTGATACCATCTCCCACCCCCCTCTCCCCCCTCCCCTCCTTCTTCCCTCCTCCCTCCTACCCTCCCCCCTCTCCTGTCCCCCTTCCCCCGCCCCCCCCCCACGCATACGAACTCAACAGACCCCTCACCCCTTCCCCCCCCCCTCTGCACCTCCCCACCCCCCACTTACCCCCCCTCATATGAAACAAGAAGCCAGGGACAAAACGACAAAATGAAGAACTGGATGGGAGCCATTATATAAAGAGGTTCCCCTCTCTTTCTCACTATTACTAGGATGTTAAACAAACGTACTGTACTGTTGAAAATGTTATTTGAATATGCATCCCCCAGTGCTTCCCCCCCTCTCCCAACCCCCCCCCCCCATCCCCTGCCCTAGCACCCCTCCTGCTCCCCCCCTCCCCCCCCTATAATCAGTAATCTAGCGAACTAAGTGTCTACATAAGCTCAACCCAGGTAGACACATACTGAGCCTCAGAGTAAGAAGCTCAAAGAGTCATCTCAGGTCCTAATTATACCAGGACCAACTTAGATAAGGGTAAGCCCCTTATTGCTTCTAGAAACAGAGAAACTACCCCCGCCCAAGCCCCCAAGTAGTGGTCCCCCCCCCTCACAGAATGGAGGGTCTAGGGACTAACACAGTGCTCCGAGACAGGCCCATGTCTCCGGAAGTCCCTCTAGGGGCACCTCACCCCACTTCCTTTTTCACGAAAGTGTTAAAGGCTATTCTTTGTAGGCCTACCCAAGGCCCACCCAGTTTCCCCCCCCCTTATGTGTGTCCCTCCCCTACTACCCCTACCCATAGCGCAAACACCCCCTCCGCGACCCCCTCTACCGAGGGTTCAGGTCTGTGCGCCGCCCCCCGGTTCCGAACTCCTGACATGGGAAAAATAGGAGTCACAGGGCCCAGTGAAAAGAAAAGAAAAGAAAGTGCGCAGCTAACTAATTACGTGACGTGATAATAAGTGTTAAGAACATAACCTTGAGCGGAGCGTCTGCAGCTGCGATGGAGGGGGGGCTCAGAAACCCCCTAGACTAGCAGATAAAGACAAAAAAGACACAGCGCACAACGCTCATAGTGCATAAAATAATATAATAAAGGTACAATTAATTAGGGTAAGTAATGTGCGTACATCAATATAGATAAATATATGCAGTTAGGGATAATGTTACCCAACGCCTCAGGAAACCGGAAGGAGTATCCTCACAAGGGTTATGGCGCTGGTGTCTCGGATGCAGGATCCTATTGGTAAGTAGGTAAGTAGATCGCCTCTAATAAGTTCTTTTTCCCCAAGAGCATGAGTCCAAAGCTGCTGCTGCCACTTGCAGTTCTTTGCCAGAGCACAGCTCCACACCGGCCGGGTCCTCTCACTCCCCTCTGTGCAGAAGCACTTCCGGGTCGATGACGTCACCACGGGGGGGGAGCGCTGGTAATCGCGCCGTTCACACTCGATCAGCTCAGATGGTGGGGTAGTAAATTAGAGGTTGAGCTCTTGTCCAATCATCCAACGCGTTTCGAAACGAAATGTTTCTTCATCAGGGATATAGATTAAAGTGGTTCCGGATCAGTTATAAATACTACATGATCGTACCTCATTGGCTAGGCTATCAACTCTCACAGCCAATGGGAAAGTAATGGGGGCGGGTTAATAGTCCCGGTTTCGCGCGTCACTGGTAGCTAATAGCAACATAACATAAACATCATAAAAACTTTATTAACAACAAACATAGCTAACCACACGCGATTGATGAGACTAAAAGAGAGAAAACAGTGTTACACATAATAAAAAACGTACATGAGTGCATTAGTGGCCATGTAGACCAGGGAGGTTACTCTAATGGGCAATAAATATCACCATCAAACTGAAATAGGAAACATGAAAAGTCTGCAAAACCGATCACTAATAGGGGAGCATTAAGGTGATGCAAGCAATCCTAGTACATATTAAAAAGGCATGTCCTAAGAATTATACTAAAAGGACAAAGAGACAAAAGTTAAAAATCTGTTACTAATGAAAAAAATCCCTTAAATTGCTAAAAAATGCTAAAAAATATATATATACTAAAAAATATATATAGACAAGTAAAATATAGTTGGGAACATAGAAAAATAATGTATAAACTTAATACAGGGACCAAATGTCTATATCTTCGTTTAAACCCCCTGGATACAGAGTATTTAGCTTGTGTATCCAGAAGGTTTCCTGCCTGGAAAGTTCTTTTACTCTGTCACCCCCTCTCCTGTTTTTGGGTACGTGCTTAATACCTTTAAATAATAGAGAGGAGGGATCACATTTATGGGATTGTGCATAGTGCTTGGAAAGACTATGCTTCATAAAACCTATTTTAATGTTGCGCAAGTGTTCTTGTATGCGCACTTTCAATGGGCGTTTAGTGCGTCCCACATATAAAAGGCCACATGGACACTCCAATAAATAAACGACATGGTCAGTGTTACAGTATATAAAATCATTAATACCATGTGTTTCTCCATTGATACATTTAAAAGTCTTTCTCTCTGGGTGCAAATATTTGCAAACTGAGCACTTCCCACACTTGAAATTCCCAATTGGTTTAGTACTTAACCATTTATCGTCCCCACTAGGACATTCAATTTGTTTTATGTCGCTTGGGGATAGTGTATTTTTTAAATTTTTTGCTCTTCTATAGATGAATTTTGGGAATTTCGAGAGGTGAGCACCCAGCAGCAAATCATTTGATAATATAGACCAATGTTTTCTTACAATTTTCTCAATTTGCCCCGTCATTGAGTTAAAATTAGTGATAAAAGAGACGTTGCATTTCCCCTCACCCTCCTGGGGGGTTTTGCTTTTTTTGGAATTTGTTAATAGCATATTTTTTCTATCAAGTTTTCTTATTTTCTCCAGATCTGTATTTAATTTCTCTAGACGATAACCCCTCTCTAAAAACCTTGAGGTCAGTTTCTCAGCTTGTTCCTCAAAGTCTACTTCCGTGCTACAATTTTTCTTCAACCTATAATATTGGCCACTGGGGATATTTGATATCCACGTTTTTTTGTGATTACTTGTGGCAACAAGGAGGTTGTTGCAATCAACCTCCTTGAAATACGTTTTTGTTACCACCTTTCCTTCTGCTGACGCCATAAGGTTGAGATCCAGGAAGTGTATTTGTGTCTCATGCTCTACATGTGTGAAAGTGAGGTTTTTATTATTATTATTTAAATACTGCAAAAATTGGCCGATAGAACACTGGTCGCCGTCCCATATGCACAAGACGTCATCTATGAAACGGCGCCATATAATGATATTTGCCTTGAACGGGTTGTTGTTAAATATACATTCATCTTCCCATCTTCCCATATACAGGTTTGCGAAACTAGGGGCAAATCTAGTGCCCATTGCAGTTCCGCAAACCTGTATGAAAAATTCATCAAGAAACATAAAATAATTATGTTTCAAGATGTACCTGATGGAATCTATAATAAATTGGCTATTGAGGGGATGCAGAGTGGCATCGTTCAATAGAAAAGATTGAACAGCATTCAGACCCTCCTCGTGTGGGATGTTGGTGTACAAGGCCTGAACATCACAAGTGAGCCACCTATAAGAGTCTTTCCACACGAACCCTTCTAACAGATTCAACACTGATGTTGAATCTCTCAGGTAGGAAGGGAGTTGTACTACAAATGGTTGGAGGAAATAGTCCACATATTGGGATAGGTTAGATGTAAGGCTCTCTATTCCCGAAATAATCGGTCGGCCAGGCGGCTTTATCATACTTTTGTGTGTTTTTGGGAGATGATAAAAAATGGCAATTTTTGGACAATTGCAGTATAAAAATTCATATTCACGTTTTTCAATTACATTATTCGTGAGGGCATCATCAAGAAGATTTTTTAGTAAAACCAAGAATTCCCCAGTGGGGTCCCTTTTCAATCTTTTATAGGAGGAAGTGTCGTTTAGGAGTCTGAGGGCTTCCCCCTCATAGTCCTTCCTATCTTGTAACACGACACCCCCCCCCTTATCAGCTTGCCTGATAATAAGGTTCTTATTTTCCTTTAGGAGTTTTAAAGCCAATGCTTCCTTTTTATTTAAATTATGTCTAATATCACTATTTTTAAAATTACTGGTTAAAAGATTAAAATCTTTGTTGACCATGTTAAAAAATGTCTCTATGTGGTGACCTTTAGAGTGTGCAGGGTAAAATTTTGACTTCCCTCTAAAGTGAGTGTGTGTGCAGGTTAATTCATCGTCTCTAGTCTCCAGCTGAATTGATTCAGCAATATCAATATCAGTAGTTATTATTGCTGGAGTATTTTCTATGTCCGATTTAATAAAATGCCGCTTCAGAGTGAGATTCCTAACAAACTTCTGAAGGTCCGTGTAAAGTTGGAAAGCATTAGGACCACAAGACCGGGAGAAAGTAAGGCCTCTGTCTAAAACCTTTTTCTGATCATCCGTCAGAATGACGGTAGACAGATTAAAGATTCCTTTAGGGGGTGTAGTTTTTAAGGCATCTCGCAATCTCTTTTCTTGAGATCTGGCCCCCCCTCTTGTTCCTCTCCTGACAGGACCCTTTTCCTCCTTTCTTTGATCTCTGGTTTTTGTATTGCCCCCTGACCCTCTCCCTTCCTCAGTGGATCTATATGTCTGTTTTTGACTGAGTCTAAAAAACCTGAGGGAGAGGGTTGGGCCGGTGATCTCTGCCTAACACTTGGTATAAAAACTCTCTGGTTAAAATCTCTCTGATTAAAATTCGAATCATAATTACTATATTCTCTTTGCCCATATCTAAAATTTGGAATGTAATTTTTCCCTTTATAGTTGGGGTTTCTAAACTGTCCCTCCTGTCTGGGATGGGGCGGGTAACCATTATTAGGGGTGAAGCCCCTTCTATTGCCATATACTTGGGTATCCCTGCCTCTTTCATTCCAATTACCCCCACCTTTTTGATTAGGGAAGGGTGTAAATTGTCTTTGCTGCTCGTTATTTCTATTTAAGGATTGGGAGGAGTCTCTTGGGCCCCCTTCTTTATGGTTTGTTTTAGCAGACCTACTTCTATCGGTATCTTTTGCCCAATTCCTTTGTCTATTGTTATCGTAATCGGCCTTGTCTCTAAAAAACTTTTCATGTTTCCTTTTCAGAGTTTCTTCCTCCGCATGTTCAAGTTTCATGCGGAGGTCGTGTTCAAGCTCTGAGCAATCATACTCAATAACTAAGGGCTCCAACACTTTAATAACTTCTGAAATCTCCTTATCCATAATTTTTAGTGTTTTAGTTCTTTCATAAATAATGAGCTTCATTAGTGATATAGAGCAATCATCCAGGATCCTATTCCACTCTTTTATAAAATGTTCATTCTCCTTACCGAAGGTGGGTGATTTGCGAAAGCGCAGGCCCCTAGGGACTCTATCACACTCCACATATTTTTGTATAGTTCTTTTTTCAAGGTGGATTTTTCCTTCGGTAAGGAGTAATTGCTCAAGTACTTTAAAATTTTGTTCAATAGATCCCTTAACATTTCCCTTGTCTGGAACTACAATATGTTCCTCAGAAAACAGTGAATCAAATTGCGCATCACGTTTTTTCCGGCACTCTACCAGGCTCCAAACCATGGTCCGGGTAAGATATTAAACCACACTACAAAGTGTAAAGTAGGGAAGTGTCAGTGCAGCACCAAACAGAGCAGAGATAAGTGAAAAGAAAATAAAGTGCGCAGCTAACTAATTACGTGACGTGATAATAAGTGTTAAGAACATAACCTTGAGCGGAGCGTCTGCAGCTGCGATGGAGGGGGGGCTCAGAAACCCCCTAGACTAGCAGATAAAGACAAAAAAGACACAGCGCACAACGCTCATAGTGCATAAAATAATATAATAAAGGTACAATTAATTAGGGTAAGTAATGTGCGTACATCAATATAGATAAATATATGCAGTTAGGGATAATGTTACCCAACGCCTCAGGAAACCGGAAGGAGTATCCTCACAAGGGTTATGGCGCTGGTGTCTCGGATGCAGGATCCTATTGGTAAGTAGGTAAGTAGATCGCCTCTAATAAGTTCTTTTTCCCCAAGAGCATGAGTCCAAAGCTGCTGCTGCCACTTGCAGTTCTTTGCCAGAGCACAGCTCCACACCGGCCGGGTCCTCTCACTCCCCTCTGTGCAGAAGCACTTCCGGGTCGATGACGTCACCACGGGGGGGGAGCGCTGGTAATCGCGCCGTTCACACTCGATCAGCTCAGATGGTGGGGTAGTAAATTAGAGGTTGAGCTCTTGTCCAATCATCCAACGCGTTTCGAAACGAAATGTTTCTTCATCAGGGATATAGATTAAAGTGGTTCCGGATCAGTTATAAATACTACATGATCGTACCTCATTGGCTAGGCTATCAACTCTCACAGCCAATGGGAAAGTAATGGGGGCGGGTTAATAGTCCCGGTTTCGCGCGTCACTGGTAGCTAATAGCAACATAACATAAACATCATAAAAACTTTATTAACAACAAACATAGCTAACCACACGCGATTGATGAGACTAAAAGAGAGAAAACAGTGTTACACATAATAAAAAACGTACATGAGTGCATTAGTGGCCATGTAGACCAGGGAGGTTACTCTAATGGGCAATAAATATCACCATCAAACTGAAATAGGAAACATGAAAAGTCTGCAAAACCGATCACTAATAGGGGAGCATTAAGGTGATGCAAGCAATCCTAGTACATATTAAAAAGGCATGTCCTAAGAATTATACTAAAAGGACAAAGAGACAAAAGTTAAAAAATCTGTTACTAATGAAAAAAATCCCTTAAATTGCTAAAAAATGCTAAAAAATATATATATACTAAAAAATATATATAGACAAGTAAAATATAGTTGGGAACATAGAAAAATAATGTATAAACTTAATACAGGGACCAAATGTCTATATCTTCGTTTAAACCCCCTGGATACAGAGTATTTAGCTTGTGTATCCAGAAGGTTTCCTGCCTGGAAAGTTCTTTTACTCTGTCACCCCCTCTCCTGTTTTTGGGTACGTGCTTAATACCTTTAAATAATAGAGAGGAGGGATCACATTTATGGGATTGTGCATAGTGCTTGGAAAGACTATGCTTCATAAAACCTATTTTAATGTTGCGCAAGTGTTCTTGTATGCGCACTTTCAATGGGCGTTTAGTGCGTCCCACATATAAAAGGCCACATGGACACTCCAATAAATAAACGACATGGTCAGTGTTACAGTATATAAAATCATTAATACCATGTGTTTCTCCATTGATACATTTAAAAGTCTTTCTCTCTGGGTGCAAATATTTGCAAACTGAGCACTTCCCACACTTGAAATTCCCAATTGGTTTAGTACTTAACCATTTATCGTCCCCACTAGGACATTCAATTTGTTTTATGTCGCTTGGGGATAGTGTATTTTTTAAATTTTTTGCTCTTCTATAGATGAATTTTGGGAATTTCGAGAGGTGAGCACCCAGCAGCAAATCATTTGATAATATAGACCAATGTTTTCTTACAATTTTCTCAATTTGCCCCGTCATTGAGTTAAAATTAGTGATAAAAGAGACGTTGCATTTCCCCTCACCCTCCTGGGGGGTTTTGCTTTTTTTGGAATTTGTTAATAGCATATTTTTTCTATCAAGTTTTCTTATTTTCTCCAGATCTGTATTTAATTTCTCTAGACGATAACCCCTCTCTAAAAACCTTGAGGTCAGTTTCTCAGCTTGTTCCTCAAAGTCTACTTCCGTGCTACAATTTTTCTTCAACCTATAATATTGGCCACTGGGGATATTTGATATCCACGTTTTTTTGTGATTACTTGTGGCAACAAGGAGGTTGTTGCAATCAACCTCCTTGAAATACGTTTTTGTTACCACCTTTCCTTCTGCTGACGCCATAAGGTTGAGATCCAGGAAGTGTATTTGTGTCTCATGCTCTACATGTGTGAAAGTGAGGTTTTTATTATTATTATTTAAATACTGCAAAAATTGGCCGATAGAACACTGGTCGCCGTCCCATATGCACAAGACGTCATCTATGAAACGGCGCCATATAATGATATTTGCCTTGAACGGGTTGTTGTTAAATATACATTCATCTTCCCATCTTCCCATATACAGGTTTGCGAAACTAGGGGCAAATCTAGTGCCCATTGCAGTTCCGCAAACCTGTATGAAAAATTCATCAAGAAACATAAAATAATTATGTTTCAAGATGTACCTGATGGAATCTATAATAAATTGGCTATTGAGGGGATGCAGAGTGGCATCGTTCAATAGAAAAGATTGAACAGCATTCAGACCCTCCTCGTGTGGGATGTTGGTGTACAAGGCCTGAACATCACAAGTGAGCCACCTATAAGAGTCTTTCCACACGAACCCTTCTAACAGATTCAACACTGATGTTGAATCTCTCAGGTAGGAAGGGAGTTGTACTACAAATGGTTGGAGGAAATAGTCCACATATTGGGATAGGTTAGATGTAAGGCTCTCTATTCCCGAAATAATCGGTCGGCCAGGCGGCTTTATCATACTTTTGTGTGTTTTTGGGAGATGATAAAAAATGGCAATTTTTGGACAATTGCAGTATAAAAATTCATATTCACGTTTTTCAATTACATTATTCGTGAGGGCATCATCAAGAAGATTTTTTAGTAAAACCAAGAATTCCCCAGTGGGGTCCCTTTTCAATCTTTTATAGGAGGAAGTGTCGTTTAGGAGTCTGAGGGCTTCCCCCTCATACTCCTTCCTATCTTGTAACACGACACCCCCCCCCTTATCAGCTTGCCTGATAATAAGGTTCTTATTTTCCTTTAGGAGTTTTAAAGCCAATGCTTCCTTTTTATTTAAATTATGTCTAATATCACTATTTTTAAAATTACTGGTTAAAAGATTAAAATCTTTGTTGACCATGTTAAAAAATGTCTCTATGTGGTGACCTTTAGAGTGTGCAGGGTAAAATTTTGACTTCCCTCTAAAGTGAGTGTGTGTGCAGGTTAATTCATCGTCTCTAGTCTCCAGCTGAATTGATTCAGCAATATCAATATCAGTAGTTATTATTGCTGGAGTATTTTCTATGTCCGATTTAATAAAATGCCGCTTCAGAGTGAGATTCCTAACAAACTTCTGAAGGTCCGTGTAAAGTTGGAAAGCATTAGGACCACAAGACCGGGAGAAAGTAAGGCCTCTGTCTAAAACCTTTTTCTGATCATCCGTCAGAATGACGGTAGACAGATTAAAGATTCCTTTAGGGGGTGTAGTTTTTAAGGCATCTCGCAATCTCTTTTCTTGAGATCTGGCCCCCCCTCTTGTTCCTCTCCTGACAGGACCCTTTTCCTCCTTTCTTTGATCTCTGGTTTTTGTATTGCCCCCTGACCCTCTCCCTTCCTCAGTGGATCTATATGTCTGTTTTTGACTGAGTCTAAAAAACCTGAGGGAGAGGGTTGGGCCGGTGATCTCTGCCTAACACTTGGTATAAAAACTCTCTGGTTAAAATCTCTCTGATTAAAATTCGAATCATAATTACTATATTCTCTTTGCCCATATCTAAAATTTGGAATGTAATTTTTCCCTTTATAGTTGGGGTTTCTAAACTGTCCCTCCTGTCTGGGATGGGGCGGGTAACCATTATTAGGGGTGAAGCCCCTTCTATTGCCATATACTTGGGTATCCCTGCCTCTTTCATTCCAATTACCCCCACCTTTTTGATTAGGGAAGGGTGTAAATTGTCTTTGCTGCTCGTTATTTCTATTTAAGGATTGGGAGGAGTCTCTTGGGCCCCCTTCTTTATGGTTTGTTTTAGCAGACCTACTTCTATCGGTATCTTTTGCCCAATTCCTTTGTCTATTGTTATCGTAATCGGCCTTGTCTCTAAAAAACTTTTCATGTTTCCTTTTCAGAGTTTCTTCCTCCGCATGTTCAAGTTTCATGCGGAGGTCGTGTTCAAGCTCTGAGCAATCATACTCAATAACTAAGGGCTCCAACACTTTAATAACTTCTGAAATCTCCTTATCCATAATTTTTAGTGTTTTAGTTCTTTCATAAATAATGAGCTTCATTAGTGATATAGAGCAATCATCCAGGATCCTATTCCACTCTTTTATAAAATGTTCATTCTCCTTACCGAAGGTGGGTGATTTGCGAAAGCGCAGGCCCCTAGGGACTCTATCACACTCCACATATTTTTGTATAGTTCTTTTTTCAAGGTGGATTTTTCCTTCGGTAAGGAGTAATTGCTCAAGTACTTTAAAATTTTGTTCAATAGATCCCTTAACATTTCCCTTGTCTGGAACTACAATATGTTCCTCAGAAAACAGTGAATCAAATTGCGCATCACGTTTTTTCCGGCACTCTACCAGGCTCCAAACCATGGTCCGGGTAAGATATTAAACCACACTACAAAGTGTAAAGTAGGGAAGTGTCAGTGCAGCACCAAACAGAGCAGAGATAAGTGAAAAGAAAATAAAGTGCGCAGCTAACTAATTACGTGACGTGATAATAAGTGTTAAGAACATAACCTTGAGCGGAGCGTCTGCAGCTGCGATGGAGGGGGGGCTCAGAAACCCCCTAGACTAGCAGATAAAGACAAAAAAGACACAGCGCACAACGCTCATAGTGCATAAAATAATATAATAAAGGTACAATTAATTAGGGTAAGTAATGTGCGTACATCAATATAGATAAATATATGCAGTTAGGGATAATGTTACCCAACGCCTCAGGAAACCGGAAGGAGTATCCTCACAAGGGTTATGGCGCTGGTGTCTCGGATGCAGGATCCTATTGGTAAGTAGGTAAGTAGATCGCCTCTAATAAGTTCTTTTTCCCCAAGAGCATGAGTCCAAAGCTGCTGCTGCCACTTGCAGTTCTTTGCCAGAGCACAGCTCCACACCGGCCGGGTCCTCTCACTCCCCTCTGTGCAGAAGCACTTCCGGGTCGATGACGTCACCACGGGGGGGGAGCGCTGGTAATCGCGCCGTTCACACTCGATCAGCTCAGATGGTGGGGTAGTAAATTAGAGGTTGAGCTCTTGTCCAATCATCCAACGCGTTTCGAAACGAAATGTTTCTTCATCAGGGATATAGATTAAAGTGGTTCCGGATCAGTTATAAATACTACATGATCGTACCTCATTGGCTAGGCTATCAACTCTCACAGCCAATGGGAAAGTAATGGGGGCGGGTTAATAGTCCCGGTTTCGCGCGTCACTGGTAGCTAATAGCAACATAACATAAACATCATAAAAACTTTATTAACAACAAACATAGCTAACCACACGCGATTGATGAGACTAAAAGAGAGAAAACAGTGTTACACATAATAAAAAACGTACATGAGTGCATTAGTGGCCATGTAGACCAGGGAGGTTACTCTAATGGGCAATAAATATCACCATCAAACTGAAATAGGAAACATGAAAAGTCTGCAAAACCGATCACTAATAGGGGAGCATTAAGGTGATGCAAGCAATCCTAGTACATATTAAAAAGGCATGTCCTAAGAATTATACTAAAAGGACAAAGAGACAAAAGTTAAAAATCTGTTACTAATGAAAAAAATCCCTTAAATTGCTAAAAAATGCTAAAAAATATATATATACTAAAAAATATATATAGACAAGTAAAATATAGTTGGGAACATAGAAAAATAATGTATAAACTTAATACAGGGACCAAATGTCTATATCTTCGTTTAAACCCCCTGGATACAGAGTATTTAGCTTGTGTATCCAGAAGGTTTCCTGCCTGGAAAGTTCTTTTACTCTGTCACCCCCTCTCCTGTTTTTGGGTACGTGCTTAATACCTTTAAATAATAGAGAGGAGGGATCACATTTATGGGATTGTGCATAGTGCTTGGAAAGACTATGCTTCATAAAACCTATTTTAATGTTGCGCAAGTGTTCTTGTATGCGCACTTTCAATGGGCGTTTAGTGCGTCCCACATATAAAAGGCCACATGGACACTCCAATAAATAAACGACATGGTCAGTGTTACAGTATATAAAATCATTAATACCATGTGTTTCTCCATTGATACATTTAAAAGTCTTTCTCTCTGGGTGCAAATATTTGCAAACTGAGCACTTCCCACACTTGAAATTCCCAATTGGTTTAGTACTTAACCATTTATCGTCCCCACTAGGACATTCAATTTGTTTTATGTCGCTTGGGGATAGTGTATTTTTTTAATTTTTTGCTCTTCTATAGATGAATTTTGGGAATTTCGAGAGGTGAGCACCCAGCAGCAAATCATTTGATAATATAGACCAATGTTTTCTTACAATTTTCTCAATTTGCCCCGTCATTGAGTTAAAATTAGTGATAAAAGAGACGTTGCATTTCCCCTCACCCTCCTGGGGGGTTTTGCTTTTTTTGGAATTTGTTAATAGCATATTTTTTCTATCAAGTTTTCTTATTTTCTCCAGATCTGTATTTAATTTCTCTAGACGATAACCCCTCTCTAAAAACCTTGAGGTCAGTTTCTCAGCTTGTTCCTCAAAGTCTACTTCCGTGCTACAATTTTTCTTCAACCTATAATATTGGCCACTGGGGATATTTGATATCCACGTTTTTTTGTGATTACTTGTGGCAACAAGGAGGTTGTTGCAATCAACCTCCTTGAAATACGTTTTTGTTACCACCTTTCCTTCTGCTGACGCCATAAGGTTGAGATCCTGCAATGGGCACTAGATTTGCCCCTAGTTTCGCAAACCTGTATATGGGAAGATGGGAAGATGAATGTATATTTAACAACAACCCGTTCAAGGCAAATATCATTATATGGCGCCGTTTCATAGATGACGTCTTGTGCATATGGGACGGCGACCAGTGTTCTATCGGCCAATTTTTGCAGTATTTAAATAATAATAATAAAAACCTCACTTTCACACATGTAGAGCATGAGACACAAATACACTTCCTGGATCTCAACCTTATGGCGTCAGCAGAAGGAAAGGTGGTAACAAAAACGTATTTCAAGGAGGTTGATTGCAACAACCTCCTTGTTGCCACAAGTAATCACAAAAAAACGTGGATATCAAATATCCCCAGTGGCCAATATTATAGGTTGAAGAAAAATTGTAGCACGGAAGTAGACTTTGAGGAACAAGCTGAGAAACTGACCTCAAGGTTTTTAGAGAGGGGTTATCGTCTAGAGAAATTAAATACAGATCTGGAGAAAATAAGAAAACTTGATAGAAAAAATATGCTATTAACAAATTCCAAAAAAAGCAAAACCCCCCAGGAGGGTGAGGGGAAATGCAACGTCTCTTTTATCACTAATTTTAACTCAATGACGGGGCAAATTGAGAAAATTGTAAGAAAACATTGGTCTATATTATCAAATGATTTGCTGCTGGGTGCTCACCTCTCGAAATTCCCAAAATTCATCTATAGAAGAGCAAAAAATTTAAAAAATACACTATCCCCAAGCGACATAAAACAAATTGAATGTCCTAGTGGGGACGATAAATGGTTAAGTACTAAACCAATTGGGAATTTCAAGTGTGGGAAGTGCTCAGTTTGCAAATATTTGCACCCAGAGAGAAAGACTTTTAAATGTATCAATGGAGAAACACATGGTATTAATGATTTTATATACTGTAACACTGACCATGTCGTTTATTTATTGGAGTGTCCATGTGGCCTTTTATATGTGGGACGCACTAAACGCCCATTGAAAGTGCGCATACAAGAACACTTGCGCAACATTAAAATAGGTTTTATGAAGCATAGTCTTTCCAAGCACTATGCACAATCCCATAAATGTGATCCCTCCTCTCTATTATTTAAAGGTATTAAGCACGTACCCAAAAACAGGAGAGGGGGTGACAGAGTAAAAGAACTTTCCAGGCAGGAAACCTTCTGGATACACAAGCTAAATACTCTGTAACCAGGGGGTTTAAACGAAGATATAGACATTTGGTCCCTGTATTAAGTTTATACATTATTTTTCTATGTTCCCAACTATATTTTACTTGTCTATATATATTTTTTAGTATATATATATTTTTTAGCATTTTTTAGCAATTTAAGGGATTTTTTCATTAGTAACAGATTTTTAACTTTTGTCTCTTTGTCCTTTTAGTATAATTCTTAGGACATGCCTTTTTAATATGTACTAGGATTGCTTGCATCACCTTAATGCTCCCCTATTAGTGATCGGTTTTGCAGACTTTTCATGTTTCCTATTTCAGTTTGATGGTGATATTTATTGCCCATTAGAGTAACCTCCCTGGTCTACATGGCCACTAATGCACTCATGTACGTTTTTTATTATGTGTAACACTGTTTTCTCTCTTTTAGTCTCATCAATCGCGTGTGGTTAGCTATGTTTGTTGTTAATAAAGTTTTTATGATGTTTATGTTATGTTGCTATTAGCTACCAGTGACGCGCGAAACCGGGACTATTAACCCGCCCCCATTACTTTCCCATTGGCTGTGAGAGTTGATAGCCTAGCCAATGAGGTACGATCATGTAGTATTTATAACTGATCCGGAACCACTTTAATCTATATCCCTGATGAAGAAACATTTCGTTTCGAAACGCGTTGGATGATTGGACAAGAGCTCAACCTCTAATTTACTACCCCACCATCTGAGCTGATCGAGTGTGAACGGCGCGATTACCAGCGCTCCCCCCCCGTGGTGACGTCATCGACCCGGAAGTGCTTCTGCACAGAGGGGAGTGAGAGGACCCGGCCGGTGTGGAGCTGTGCTCTGGCAAAGAACTGCAAGTGGCAGCAGCAGCTTTGGACTCATGCTCTTGGGGAAAAAGAACTTATTAGAGGCGATCTACTTACCTACTTACCAATAGGATCCTGCATCCGAGACACCAGCGCCATAACCCTTGTGAGGATACTCCTTCCGGTTTCCTGAGGCGTTGGGTAACATTATCCCTAACTGCATATATTTATCTATATTGATGTACGCACATTACTTACCCTAATTAATTGTACCTTTATTATATTATTTTATGCACTATGAGCGTTGTGCGCTGTGTCTTTTTTGTCTTTATCTACAGGGCCCAGTGCCCTGAAAACACCATAAGAAAAACAATGGCCTCCATTAAACTAATCTCAATCAACGCCAAAGGCCTTAACTCTGCAAAAAAAAGGAAACTAGTCCTTACAGATCTCAAAAGATCCCAAGGCGATATAGTCCTAATACAGGAAACTCATTTTAACACCCAGACGCCCCCCAACACATTTAAAAGTGTATTCCCCCAGGCATACTACGCCTCCTCCCCTAGCAAAAAAAGAGGAGTAGCTATCCTCATCAGGGCTGGAGTCCCATTTGTTTTGACAAAATCACACCAAGACCCCGAAAGACGCTCGCTCACACTCCAGGGCACCTTAGCAGGGTCCCCGATCACAATTGTCAATGTGTATGCCCCTAATGACAATCAAACTCAATTTCTATCCAACCTACTAGAAACCCTAGACCAACAATCCCTGTCCTCTCTGATCATTGGAGGAGACATTAATATGGTAGCCTCATCCAAAGATGATAAATCCGGCCCTGGCCAAATAAGCCCAGACCACACACCCTCCCCGAGCAGCGCCCAGGCCCAGAAAAAAGCTAAGAAATTCCGTGATATTATGGAAAATTACTCACTGATCGATATATGGAGGGCTCAGCACCAGGGCCAGAGGGACTATACTTTCTTCTCCTCCCCTCATCAGTCCTATTCGAGGATCGATTATTTTCTGGGCACCAGCAACGTCTTCCAGGCCTCCTCCCAGTCCAACATCGGACCGATCACCTGGTCCGACCACGCACCTATTGATCTCTCATTATCCCTCCCATTTGTCAAACATGCCCAATATAAATGGAAGCTCAATGACTCCCTTCTTAATTGCCCCGACACCGAGACCTCAATTCGCCAAAAGTTGGTATCTTTCTTTAAGTATAACAAAGGCACTGCTTCAACCCCAGCTATGTTATGGGAGGCGCATAAAGCCACTATCAGGGGAGACTTAATTTCTATGGCCTCATACAAAAAAAAAAAAAACTCAAACTCCAAAAAGAGCTTACAGGAAAAATCTCCCAGTTAGAAGCCCAACACAAAATCTCAACCTCCACGAAGACACTAAAGCAACTAACTCTAGCCAGAGCTGCCCTCAAACACACACAGCTAGAGGAAGTCGAAAAAGCCCTTAGATGGGTAAAACAAAAATACTTTGACAAAGGCAACAAAGCCGACAAGCTCCTGGCCTCGAAGTTACGGGGTGCCAGAGCAAAAGCTCAGATAGCAAAAATCCAGACAGATAAAGGACAGGTCACATATCTAGAGAAGGAGATAACACGAGAGTTCGCGAAATTTTATTCAGACCTTTATAATCTTCATCCCCCAGACCAGGACCCAGTTAATATCACTAAAATAACCCAATACCTGGAGCAGTGTAGCCTCCCCACACTCACCCCCGAAGAAACAGAGAGCTTGAACAAAGCAATAACTCAAGAGGAACTTTCCCAAGCCATACAATCTCTCAAGATAGCAAAAACCCCGGGCCCAGATGGCTTCTCTAATAGCTACTATAAATTGTATCTACCAATTTTATCCCCCTACCTCCTCCAAATGTATAACTCGTTCCTACAGGGAGAGCCGATACCCCCTACTATCACAGCAGCAAACTTAGCGATTATCCGCAAAGAGGGTAGAGATCCTCTCCTATGCGGGAATTATAGGCCTATATCCCTGCTGAATACCGATCTCAAAATCTACAGCAAGATCCTGGCAAACAGGCTAAACCCAATTCTCCCTAGACTCATACATGTAGATCAAGTAGGTTTTGTGTCCGGAAGACAGGCCTCCGACAACACCCGCAAAATAGTGGATATAATAGACCACGTGCATCTCTCTGGGACCAGGGCAATGATTCTAAGCCTCGACGCTGAAAAAGCGTTCGACAGGATCAAGTGGTCCTTCCTAGACCAGACCATGCTGAGGTTTGGATTCTCAGGACCTTTCCTGGAAGGAGTGAGAGCTCTTTACCATAACCCAACAGCATATGTCAAATTGGTAGGTGGGTTCTCGGATCCAATAAAGATCAGAAATGGGACCAGACAAGGCTGCCCACTCTCCCCCCTATTATTCGCCTTAACTATAGAGCCCCTAGCAGCTAAGATCAGGGAAGAACCCAACATAAAAGGTATTCAAATTGGAGATAGAGAACACAAAATTTCGCTGTTTGCAGACGATGTAATCTTGACCCTCGCGACCCCCCATACCTCCCTCCCTAACCTTCAACGACACCTGACTCAATTTGGCCAAGTATCTGACTACAAAGTAAACATGGACAAATCTGAGGCCCTAAATTTATCCCTCCCCCCCCAGGACTGGAGCCTTATACAAGCCAACTATAAATACCGCTGGAGCTCCACCCACATTAAATACTTAGGTGTCAAAATCTCTAATTCCTACAGCTCCTTATATCAATATAACTACCCCCCTCTATTCAATCAGATCAAAAAAGACCTAGAAATCTGGAAAAAACACCAAATCTCGTGGTTTGGGAGAATGACGGCAGTAAAAATGAACGTTCTTCCAAGACTGTTATATAACTTCCAAACCCTTCCAATACCGGTCCCACAAACAGCGCTTAAAAACATGCAGTCTCTAATTCTCCAATTTATTTGGAACGACAAAAGGCCCAGAGTCCCTCGGTCAGTGCTGCTCTCGTCTAGAGAAAGAGGAGGTGTGGGGGTCCCCGACCTGGCAAAATATTACATCGCAGCACAGCTGAAGCAGGCTGTAGTTTGGAATTGCAACCCGGCCCTAGCTTCATGGTTAGAGATAGAGTCTCACTACGCCTACCCCCTCTCCTTCCAAATGGCAATGTGGCCCACTGGTAGCAGAGGGGCTAAACCACCAAGGTTTGCCCTGGAAGCAATGAGATGCACGTGGGAGGTATGGCTTAAATGTAGAGGGAAGTACGGTCTGGTAGCATCCCCCTCACAGCTCACCCCCATCTTCGGGAACCCCAAATTCCCTCCAGGGTGTTCCCCAAGTCAATTTGACCAATTCCACGGTCATAACATTAGGATGGTGGCCGATCTGCTGCAGAAAAATGAGATCGCTACTTATCAGGTGATAAGGGATAAATACGAGATTCAGGGCCTCCACCTATTTAAATATCTGCAAGTGAGACACTTTCTTCTATCCCTCTCACCAACCTCCAAATTTCCTAAACTAACCAGATTTGAAACCCTCTGTGCCAAAACAACCTATCAAAAAGGCCTGATCTCTCAAATATATAAAGGATTAGAGCCCCCCTCTAGCCCACCCAACCATCGATATATGCAACGATGGTCCGAGGAGTTGGGCCTCTCAATAGATCCGGAGGATTGGGAGATCTGGGAGCAAGCCTCTAAAACCTCAATTTGCACAACAATAAAAGAAAACATATACAAAATCCTATTCCAATGGTACCTGACTCCCGCTAGGCTGAGCCAGATCTACCCAGGCGCAGTTGATCTGTGCTGGAGGGGATGTGGTCAAAAGGGGGACATGGCCCACATTTGGTGATCATGTCCGGAGATCCAGAAATTCTGGGCCATGATCCAGAGGCTCTTACGCGAGGTCACGGGACTAACCCTACCCTTGGACCCACTGACCTTGGTGCTGAACAAACCGGTCAATGACCTCCCTCCACCAATGTCCAGACTTATAACGGCCATATTGACGGCGGCCAGGTGTTCCATCGCAGCCGCTTGGAAGCAGACAAAAGCCCCCTCTAGAACCACCGTCACTAGAAGAATCAACGAAGTTATGACGATGGAGAAGCTGACCGCCCTGCTCCAAAAGAAAATACCCCAATTTCTAAATACCTGGGACCCGTGGCTAACAAAATAAATACACCCATATGCAGTCGCGGAGGTAGGAGCGCGCCACCCCTTCCCCCCCTCTCTCCTAGGTCCCCCCCCCCTTCCCTCCCGCAACCCTGTATGTCTTCCCCCCTCCCCCCCCTCTTCCCCCTCCCCTCCATATCCCTACACCCAAGAAAATGGAAAATGTTATATGGTCACTCTCAGACTGTTAAAAGCACCACTGTCATGGGATCATGACACCCCTGTATGCATTGTTTGACATGATTGTGCCCAATAAAAAAATTGAGATAAAAAAAAAAAAGTAAGTATTCTGCGTACATCAAAAATATATGTAACGGGTATTCCCCCCCCCCAATCGCAGATATAGTGGGGGTGCAGAGAACATACAGTGTTACCAGGTGTGGTGCTTTACCTGCTTGGCTCACAGGAGGGCTGAGCTTCCGCCACGGGGAACCTGGGGCAATTATATTAAGACTAGTAGTACTCTCGTACTCGGTGCAGCGCCTCCACTGATGAGGGATCCCAACGGGGTGGGAGTGTGCCCTCACCAGAACCCACATACAGTAAATACACACCGTGTGAATAAACAGTATTTACTGAGCATGAACTGTAACTCCAATAACACCTCTTTGCATAACATCAAAACAATATATCAATAACAGTGCATCACTCTGAATGCATACCATCCCCCCACCCACATGTCCATCATCACATTCCCCGCAGTCTCTTGAGTGTCCCCAACAATAAAGACCAGTGTGAGTGTGAGGGATAGCGCTTCCCTGTGTTGGGGCCCGGTGGTGCACTTAATAGATACTACCTCCCTGACCAGTCCTGGTTAGGAAAATCCTTGGAACTCAGCAGCACCGCACAGTGATCCCACGGCGTGCTGCGCTGTTCTCTGCAGGAATGGATGCACACGCTGCATCCACAGGAAAGGAATCTCCAGCCGGGATGCTCCTTTAACACAGTCTCTGAACACGCTGTCAGACAGTTAGAGGCTGTCAGACAGCAACCCTCTTGCTGCTCTAAATATGGTGAAGGAGTCCCTGTCCTAAGGCCAACCCTATACCATACAGCTTCCTCTGGTGTCATAGGGGACTCACTGGGCCCTGGGGTATACCTCTACCCTAGTCCCTGCATGCAGAATAACTCTCCCTGTAACTTCTGTCTGATCCCAGACTCTGGCAGCTCCCCACGTGCAACTGGCACTGGTGATATAACACACACTGAACAACTAGAAAGCAACCCCCCTTCTTCCTATGAGGGGCCTCTCACCGACAAAGCTAACTGCTGTGGCTGCACTTAAAGCCCCACTGTGTCTTCTAGTCAGAGCACACAGCACGACAGCTATGTCACTGACAAGATTACACACAACTAAGGGCAGGATCCATATCTAAAGGGCCTTCCCTAAGAACTTACCCACTAACCTAGTGGGGAGTAGGGCCTACCTGGGCCTGGGGTTTCTATGGCCTAGTACAGCAGAGCCCTGCTCTGTGTACATTACCTTCCCCAATCTCTTCCTGGATCCAACTGACAAAAACCCTGTCTGCACACAACATTGTTGCAACTCTGCAGCATGAGAATCTGCCAGCCTTAGTGGCTGTCTGACTGCATGTGACAGGGATCATAGGGCCTTCCCCAGAGGCTGCTGGGAGATGTAGTCCACTCAGGACCTCTTTCCTATGGGGACCGCGTGCGCGATCTCTCCTGCGCCTGTGCAAAGCTGTAATGGTCGCTGCTATGCTTAACTGCGCCTGCGCGACCTCTAGAGAGCCTTCCTGCCTCTCTGCCTTATCACAGGTGAACCGGGGAGCCAAAGGGGACCTGGCTACATATAGAACATTTGCATTTACGTGTATCAGTACACAAATTTACCACACAGCTGACATCAGGGTGGATATTAGGAGGATGTATCACTGGTAAGTTGTCTCCCGCAATTTCCAGATGTCATCTGGGTCTTTCATGGTAACTGCAACCTGCATCCAGCATCCAGATCGTCTGAGGAGTGTGAGTGGTAGGCACCACGTTGTCGTCTGTGTCACTTGCGTGACATTGGTGGAAAAGAGTCATCAGTCCCGTAATGCACACTATGTGTGTAATCCAAGAAGAGTTCCTGTGGCCGTCAGCCAGTTAGTTAGTAACAAGAGAACACAGGGAAGTGTTCACATCACAGTCAAACCGACCGGCACTTGGCAGTGACGGTTCACCTCAGTGTCCGCGCATCAATAAGACGTCACACGGAAGGGCGCAGCTTAAACAGTACACACCCGAGCGGTGTAGCTAAGGGAAATTGCACAGGAGAAAAATGCCTGACTTCTACCTTGTACACAATACTGTTAAGGAGGGTATTAAAAGGTACCAAAATAAAACAAAAAATTAATCCTACGCGTTTCATAGCTGAAGAATGCTACTTCATCAGGGGTAAATTCAATCTCACTGCCCAGAGGTACTATATACGCACACATCCTCCCTCATTGGTCAACTAATTAGGACCGGGAGCCAATCAGACGTGTTTGATCAGTCACAAGGGCATGACATTGGATTTTAATAAGATACATAACAATTAACATCACATCTTTATTCAATTAACAATTAAACTCTGCAAAAGAAAAAGAGAGAGAGAAAAATAAAAAAAGTGATTAGAATGAACACTTATTACATTTCTAATAATACATAAATAATAACCACATATATAAATTAAGCTTGTTCAATGGAGCCAATATACTTAGGGAGCTCTAAGATATAAAATAAAACATTATATTTAATGTGTCATAGGTGGCATAAACAATACTGACATGCTCTTAGTTAGTAGAATGCACAAACATCTAGGTCCTCATTTAACCCTTTAGGAGCCATGCAATCCAATTTATGGATCCAAAATGATTCCTGGGCAGATAGAGCCTTTAATCTGTCCCCTCCCCTCCTATTACACGGTACATGTTTGATACCTTCAAAGGTCAAAAAAGAGGGGTCTTTCTGATGATGTATCAAGAAATGTCTTGAAACACTATGTTTCTCGAAGCCGTTCCTTATATTTCGAATATGTTCCTGCATGCATGTTTTTAAGTTACGTTTAGTTCTACCCACGTAATATAACCCACAGGTACACTCAAGCAAGTAAACTATAAACACTGAATCACACGTTATAAAGTCTTCAATAGTATTTATTTATTTATTTATAAAATATTTTACCAGGAAGTAATACATTGAGAGTTACCTCTCGTTTTCAAGTATGTCCTAGGCACAGAGTAAAACAAATAATACATGGTTACAAGTACAGTACATAAATGAACAAGGTATACATTATATACAAGACATTGCATGCACAGTTAAAGAAAATATATATTATGAGCGTATGAAACAGTTACAGACCAGGTTAAAATGTGAGACAGCCTTAGATTTGAAAGAACTTAAGCTGGTGGTGGATATGAGAGTCTCTGGTAGGTTGTTCCAGTTTTGGGGTGCACGGAAGGAGAAGGAGGAACGTCCGGATACTTTGTTGAGCCTTGGGACCATGAATAGTCTTTTGGAGTCAGATCTCAGGTGATAGGTGCTGCATGTGGTAGGGGTGAGGAGCTTGTTCATGTAGCTGGGTAGCTTGCCCAGAAAGTATTTGAGGGTGAGATAGGAAAGGTGAACTTTGCACCTAGACTCAAGTGATGACCAATCTAGTTCTTTAAGCATTTCGCAGTGATGTGTGTTGTAGTTGCATTGGAGAACAAAACGACAAATTGAATTGTAGAGGGTGTCAAGTTTGCTAAGGTGGGTTTGAGGAGCCGAGCCATATACTATGTCTCCATAGTCAATAATTGGCATTAGCATCTGCTGTGCAATACGCTTTCTGACCAGGAGACTTAGGGAGGATTTGTTCCTGTAAAGTACCCCTAGTTTGGCATAGGTCTTGGTTGTCAGGGTATCAATGTGCATCCCGAATGTTAAGTGGGAGTCAAACCATAAGCCCAGGTACTTAAAACTAGTGACAGGTGTTAGGATGGTGTTAGCGTTGGTTCTAATCAGGAGCTCAGTCACTGGAAGCTTTACAAATTTAGTCTTGGTCCCAAATACCATTGTTACAGTCTTGTCAGTGTTTAAAAACAGTTTGTTTTGGGAAATCCAGTTTTCGAGTCTCAAAAAGTCAGACTGAAGTATGTGTTGAAGGTCAGAGAGGCTATGGCTGTGTGCATATAGGATTGTGTCATCTGCATACATGTGTATTGAGGCTTCCTTACAAGCTGTGGGAAGATCATTAATGAACACTGAGAAGAGTAGGGGCCCCAGAACAGAGCCTTGCGGGACACCACAGGTGATATCCAGGGGGTTGGAGTTAGAGCCTGAGATGGACACATGTTGGGATCTTCCTGATAGGTAGGACTGAAACCAGTTTAAAGCATGCTTCCCTATTCCAGAGCTCTGGAGTTTGTTAAGCAGGATAACATGATCAACTGTGTCAAAAGCCTTTGCAAAATCTAGGAATACTGCGCCAGTGTGTTGTCCCCGTTCCATTCCACACTGGATTTCATTGCAAACTTTTAGCAGGGTAGTTACGGTGGAGTGTTTGGGACGAAACCCAGACTGGAATTGGCTAGGGAAATTTGTCTTGGTGTAGAAATCTCTTAATTGGGAGTGGACACATTTTTCCATAACTTTGGATAGAATTGGGAGAAGTGAGATTGGCCTGTAGTTTGAGACAGTGTTTTTGTCCCCACTTTTGAAGATTGGGACAACTCTGGCAGTTTTCCAGGTCTTAGGGATATGGCCTGCAGACAGGATAGAGTTGACTATGGACGCAATTGGTTTGGCAATGGC
Organism: Ascaphus truei; assembly: GCF_040206685.1. Classification (NCBI taxonomy): domain Eukaryota; kingdom Metazoa; phylum Chordata; class Amphibia; order Anura; family Ascaphidae; genus Ascaphus; species Ascaphus truei. The sequence continues at coordinate 137,900,717 of NC_134488.1, forward strand.
TGGGGCACCAAGTCGTAGGAACCTAGATTGTAGTAAGTCGGGTCCACATTGGCTGCTTAGTTTTAGTTTGAGGAGCGCTTGTGTAATCTCCTCTTCAGATACTGGGCTAAATTGAAAATTGTGGGCAGTGAGGGGGTGGGACTGTAGGGATACTCCCAGGATGAGATTCATGTTTGGGGTTTGTGCTGCGTTTTGCTAATAAGTTAGTGGCACACCCCACAAAGTAATCATTGAATGCATTTGCAATGTCAGTGGGGTTTGTCAGAGTAATATCCCCCTTAGTGATGTTACTTGGTTGTTGATGGTTAGGAGGCTGGAATATATTGTTGATAACCTTCCAGAAGTTAGCAGGGTTTGATGTATTTTGGTGGAGATTGTCAGAGTAATATTGTGCTTTTGCGTGCCTTGTTTGCCTTGTGCACATATTCCGCATGCATCTGTAGTGATTGAGATCCTTGGTAGTGCCAGTTACTTTGTAGCTTTTCCACAAGGCATCCCTGAACTGGTAGAGTGCTATAAGGTCAGGTGTAACCCATGGAAGGTGGGCCCCCCGTACCCTTATTTTGCGTAGTGGGGCATGGGTATCGCAGAGTTTTAAGAACTCGGATTGGAAATAGTCGAGGAATTAAATCGATTCTGTGCCATGGGCAGTTGGTAAGGTCATCCAGAAACTGTTGTGGGTTAAAGTTTTTAAATGTTCTAGTGAGGAGAACTTTAGGGCTTGAATGGGGCGGTTTAATTTTCCTTACACAGTACACTATTGCATGGTCACTGAAAATATCAGGAAGGATGCCAGAGGATTGGATTCTGCTGGGGTTTGAGGAGAGAATCCAGTCTAGCAAGGAATGGTTATGCGATTTCAGGTTTATCCGTGTGGGTTGGGAAATGAGTTGCGATAGGTTAAGTGACTTGAGTTGTATCTGGATTTTGTGGTTTTTAGGGTCAAGCCAATTGAAGTTGAAATCCCCAAGAACTAGCAGCTCACTCTTCTCATTCAGAGAGGAAATGGAGCCAAGAAATTGGGTGATATCAGTCAGGGATTGTAGAGGGGCTTTAGGGGGTCGGTAGATGCCAGCAAGCAAGATGGGCTTAGAAAAGGGGAGGCAGATTTTGCCAACTAGAGTTTCAAAAGAGGGTCGACTTGGTGGGCAATTTAACAGTGTAAATTGTAAGGTGTCTGCAATATAAAATAACACCCCTCCTCCTCTCTTTGACCTATCTCTCCTAAAAATGGAGTATCCCTGAATGGCAATATTTGCATCAGGGGCTTTAGGGGATAGCCATGTTTCTGTAAGAACGATGGCTTTGGGTTTATGGATAAGGCACCATGCCCTTAGTTCGTCCAGTTTGGGCAGCAGGCTCCGGATGTTTATATGGGCGACAGATAGCCCTTTTTGGAATTTAAAGGTGGAATTCTCAGGGGCATGGGACAGAGCTGAAATGGGAGGACCAAGGTTAGGTTCAATATCGATGAAACCAAAATGATTTAGATAGACGCTAAATATAAGTGCGGTGATACAGTGATAGATTCACACAGAAAAAAATATATATATATGTAACTGAAACGATGTCTCAACCTTCCTGTGGGGAATGTGTACAGATCCCCCTCAAATGGAATGGATACAGGTGGTTGGAAGGGAGCAAAAGTCGCAGGAACATCCAAAAAATAAAAGGAAATATAATAGTGCAATATGTTGTGATAAAGCGAATATTGAATTATCTTGGCTCTATAAAATGTCTACTTACAATAAGTAGGTATATATAAAGCGTTTTGCAAAGTAAGGTGGTGTGTAGCAGGCTGCAATGACAGGATCTTCACGAGTTTGAGGTGAAGGAGATCTCACTCAGGTACACATGCCATAGGAAAAATAGAGAAAGACCATGGTATAGATCGGACAAAAACGGTTTGTATTAAAAACGGGGTAAAATTGTACTTACAATAAGTACATAAACAATGTACACGTAGCGTTTACTTTAGAGGTGAAACCGGCGTCTATGTGGATAGCCTCTAGCTGCTGCAACTCCCAGTCCTCCTCGTCGGATCGCGATGACTGGCGTCTGACGTCACTTCCGGCGCAAGGGTGATGGCTTCCGATCCGGAACAACACAGAGGTTAGCAGACAGCAGGGGAACCGCAGACTCGGCACCTTCTCCTTCTGGGCAGCTGTGCAGGCTGCAGGGATTGGCTCAACGCGTTTCGCTGTGTTCAACCACAGCTTCTTCAGGAGCAAGTGAATAACCCTAGTGGGTGTATAGTTTATATACCAGTAACAATTACTCAATAAAAACTTAATTGCACATAGGTCCTCCTCTTAAAGGTACATGACTCTATGGCCCAAAAATGACGCAATTACACTAAACTTTAATATTACATATCACAAAGAAAATAAAAGGTGCATACAAAATGCTAATAAATGTTAAAATGTTTATAATGTTTATAAAAATGCCCTATACATCAATAAAACTATGCAGACTATATAACTCAGCATGAGGATGGAGAGATAAAAAGGGAGAGAGAAATAAACTGACTACTGATCACTCCCCTGTCCCCTTCCCTCCCCCCCCCCCCTCCTTGATCTCAAGTCTTTGAGATCTTATGAACATAATAAAACGCTATTATTCATGTCACTGATCTTATTTATTTCTCTCTCCCTTTTTATCTCTCCATCCTCATCCATCGAGCCCGTGGAGGGAGGGGGGCGGAGTTACGGGTCCCTCCACTCAAACCACGCCCCATCTGCTCAAACCACGCCCCCTCCGCTCAAACCACGGCTCCCGCTCCCTACAGACCGCAGATAGCGGTCTGTGCCTCTCAGCGCGCTGCCTGCATGCAGTGCGGCCGCGCTGACTGAGGGAGCGGGGCCTTAGCCTAAGGTTGTCTAATCTTGGACCCTGGCATAGGAGCGTGGCTCTTGGGGTGGGGTCCCCTAGTCGTTCTGGGTGGTAACTACCCTCCTAGAAAAGCCAGAATAGGATTCCCATGGTGTACTCTGGGTCAGTGTTCCCAGGATTGTGGGTGGGGTATCCTGGGTATAGGAGCGTGGCTTTTGTGGTGGGCCCTCTATTGGTTCTGTGGGGTGATGCTACCATCCTAGCAAAGTGAGGCTAGGGATAGTAGTGGATGATTTTGGGCACCTTTTTGCCCTGGCCCAAGCGGTTATACCTTGCGGTCAGTAGGACCAAGGCATGTTCCAGTGGGCGGAGTCAGGTCTGGTGGAGTCAGTATACCGGTGACCTGCTGTTTTGAGTACTGACGGTCTGGTAACAAGTGAGATACGCTGTGGATAAGTACCGCGCCAGCACAAGGTAATCAGGAATATGTGTGTTGTGTGGTTTTGACATTGTCTTATTACTGATGTTAAATTGCAGTTATTGATCTGCATACACCATTACGGGTCAACTACAACTTAATATCACTAAACCTGACTTCAGTCAAAGTGCGGTTACCTAAACATGCCGTATTACCAGCCTTAAAGTGCCTTATTATTATTATTGTGCAATGAATCAGCGCTGCAGCGCCAAAAATAAAGCACCTTTTATCAGACACGTTAAAAACATCGGTCCCCATAAAAACCAGGGTTAATACCGTATTTTTAATTAAAATTGCCATACATCAAGATCGGATATTTATCAGAATGGGATGAATGGCAAAAATAACACAAATATTTTCTCACCTACTCCAGGCTGGCGTTTGCCCTGTCTTTCCTATGTATATACTGGCCAATATACTGCCCGTTATATACATAGGCAAGATAAGCTAAACCAACATGGAATAGATGATAAAATAGTGTTATTAAAATACATTACAGTATATATTAACCCCTTAGGCTACGGCCATGGGCGTCCGCAGGAGGGGGCAAAGGGTGGCGCTTGCCCCCCCCTGGATTACTCGAAAACCTGGCCATGCCCGTCAAAAAAAAAATGCAGTCTCAAAAAAAAAAAAAAACAGATTGTACCCGCTGATGATCCCTACAATTCCCCTACCGGACCCCCCACCCCCAACCTGATTGGCTGTTGCTTTGCCAGGATTTTTTTTTTGGCTCACAGCCAGGCTCTGAGCAGTGAAGCCGCCATTTCTTCTGTTCAGCATAGAGCAGGTATGCAATGCCCCATGTCCTCCCATGCCTCTCCCCTAGTCTCCTCTGGCCCCCTCACTGGTCTCCTCTGGCCCCCTCACTGGTCTCCTCTGGCCCCCCACGGCCTCCCCTGGTCCCCCCACGGCCTCCCCTGGTCCCCCCAAGGCCTCCCCTGTTCCCCCCACGGCCACCAGTGGTCCCCCCATGGCCTCAAGTGGTACCCCCATGGCCTCTCCTGGGCCCCCCACGGCCTCCCCTGGTCCCCCCACGGCCTCCCCTGGTCCCCCCACGGCCTCCCCTGCTCCCCCCATGGCCTCCCCTGGTCCTCCCACGGCCTCCAGTGGTCCCCCCATGGCCTCTCTAGGTCCCCCCATGGCCTCCAGTGGTCCCCCACGGCCTCCCCTGGTCCCCCCACGGCCTCCCCTGGTCCCCCCACGGCCTCCTCTGGTCCCCCCACGGCCTCAGCTGGTCTCCCTACGGCCTCCCCTGGTCCTCCTATGGCCTCTCCTGGTCCCCCCATGGCCTCCAGTGGTCCCCCCATGGCCTCTCCTGGTCCCCCCACGGCCTCCAGAGGTCCCCCACGGCCTCCAGAGGTCCCCCACGGCCTCCCCTGGTCCCCCCACGGCCTCCCCTGCTCCCCCCATGGCCTCCCCTGGTCCTCCCACGGCCTCCAGTGGTCCCCCCATGGCCTCTCCTGGTCCCCCCACGGCCTCCAGAGGTCCCCCACGGCCTCCCCTGGTCCTCCCTCGGCCTCCCCTGGTCCTCCCACGACCTCCCCTGGTCCCCCCATGGCCTCCCCTGGTCCTCCCACGGCCTCCAGTGGTCCCCCCATGGCCTCTCCTGGTCCCCCCACGACCTCCAGAGGTCCCCCACGGCCTCCTCTGGCCCCCCACGACCTCAGCTGGACCTCCTCTGGCCCCCCACGGCCTCCCCTGGACCTCCCCCCAGTCTCCCCCCCCCCCTGTCTCCAGTCAGTCACCTACCCACCCTGCCTCCCTCTCTCTGTCACCCTGCCTCCCTCTCTCTGTCACCCTACCTCCCTCACTGGCCGTTAAAATTATGCCCCCCCCTAAAAAAAATTCTGCGGACGCCCATGGCTACGGCCCCAGTCCTCCCTGCTGCATGCGCGTGCAGAGACTACAGCCGCGATCGTCGGTCTGTAGGGGAGCGTGGGGGCGGGGCCACGACGGGGCATATCTGCCCTGCCATTGGCTGTGTGCCGTCACATGACCACGTCGCGGCACGGGAAGACAACATTCTTGTCTTCCCTGACAGCGTTCGCGTCATAGTGCTTTGCACGCCTGCACACACAGACACTGGGCCTGCGCACGTGCCACACTCAGCCTTAGTAGTCCACGGGTCAACAAGTCATCAGTTTCCATGACCAGCTGACCACAAAGGGGATAATATAAACATTACATTACCTCGCCCCCTTTGCACCTTAGCGGCTGGTAACGAATGGATATTGCTTGGTTTGTCCCGAAGTCTTATACAAAACACTAAGGGGCCAATTCTAGTAGCTTTGATAACGAACTCATCGAGCTTTTTGAGCACTTCCCGTACGATTTGACAGGTTTGCTAATCAGAGAGCTCCGATGACGTGTCAAACTCGTACGGGAAGAGCGTCTCCCCGAGCGGCAGCGCTGCGGCTCAAACACACCGAGCGGGAGCTGAAAACCAGCTTTATTTTGCACTTTGTATACAATCGCCCTATTCTAGTAGCTCCGATGGGAACATAGAGGCTCTCACCTAGCGAGCTCCTCGCAAGTGTCATCGCGCCACCGCAAGGGTGGCAACAGGGCCGCAGTCAGGAGTGGGAGCAAAAGGTACAAGTGTCCTGGGCCCAGAGGCTAGGGGGGCCCAGCGGCTGGCACTGCAAATTGGCCCCGACCTCTGGCCAGGCCTGGCTGCCGGTTGCTCTCCATCAGATATTGGCCTTCCTGTCCCAGGCCGAGCTTCCAGCCTCTGGCGTCAGTGCTCCGGAGTAAGTAAGCTGGGCCTCCGCTATCGGTGCGCGCTGACTGGAGGCTCGGTGTGGGACACAGAGTGAGGAGGCCTGCAGCTGATGGAGTGCCGGGGCCCGGCCGCGACCGGCAGCTGGACCTGGCCAGAGGTCTGCCCCAACTTGCAGCGCAGGCCCACACTGCCAACGGGTCCGACCATCCCCAAGGTAAGTCTACATTTTTTTATTTGTATTGGGTGAGTCATTTTATATGTATTGGGGTGAGTGGGGATCTTTTTATATGTATTGGGGGGAGTGCGGGAGTTTTATGTATTGGGGGGAGTGGGAGTCTTTTTATATATATATTGGGGAATGGGGGTCTTTTTATATATATATTGGGGGGAGTGGGTGTCTTTTTATATTTATTGGGGGGGAGTGGGGCGTTTTTATATGAATTGTGTTTTTTTTTATATGCATTGGAGGTTTTTTTAATATGTATTGGCGGGTTTGTATATGTATTGGGGAGCTGGGTTTTTTGTATATATTTGGGGAGGTGAGGGGCTGTGTATATTTGGGGGTTGCAGATTTTTTGTATGTATTTGGGGGTGGGAAGTTTTTCGCATTGGGGGTAGGATTTTTTGGTATATATTTTGTGGGGGGGAATGGAGTGAGAGTGGTGTAATTGATGGAAGGGAGAGAAAGGGAGGGCGAGGGGGTGTGAGTGAGGAAAAGAGGGAGAAGTGAGATTCAGTTGAGAGAAATATATACAGGCATACCCCGGTTTAAGAACACTCACTTTAAGTACACTCGCGAGTATGGACATATCGCCCAATAGGCAAACGGCAGCTCGCGCATACGCCTGTCAGCACATTCTGAACAGCAATACCGGCTCCCTACCTGTACCGAAGCTGTGCGCAAGCAGGGAGCCTGTTATAAATGCGTTATTTACATCAGTTATGCACGTATATGACGTTTGCAGTACAGTACATGCATCGACAAGTGGAAAAATTGTAGTGCTTCACTTTAAGTACATTTTCGCTTTACATACATGCTCCGGTCCCATTGCTTACATTAATGCCTATATACTGCACCGACACACTTTATTCGAGCAAATACCCAGTATGTACCTGGCAGATACCTGGAATGCGCCGCTCCTCACCTCTGACAAGCCCCGTTGCATTTGCCTTCCCAGCCTGGGTTCATGCCTGGCTGACGGGCGGCTGATCTGTTAAATGATAATGATTAGGATTTAATAGGCTGCAATGCTTCGCGTGTCTACCAGATGGCATAAATTCATGAATTGTAATGCAGTATATATATATGTACTGTGCAGTATTGCAGCCAGCGGGAATAAAATGCTTCAATCCCTGCCTGGAAAATAATGCAATGCACTCGGGCAGAAAACAGTCACAAACCTCAATACACCCGGGTATACCCGAATTCGTGGGACTAGCCGAGCTCGAATAAAGTGTGTCGCCAGTGTATATGTGTAGCACACTGCAAGAAATTCCCTTGCCCTGCATGTCATCCCTGGTAGCTGCAGGCAGTGGCGGGGTTAAGTCCTCACAAGGCTCTGACATGTGACTTAGCTACAATGATGTTTCTGTAATATTGCACTTCCTAGGCACATGTTGGGCCTTGTGCTTCTTTAGAAGTTGCAAGAGGATCACATGACTTGTGATGTGACCAAATGGCAACAACTAATCTGCCCAGATACTGGGGCAGAGGGTTGGCCACACCATGAGTATAAAAGCAGGGAAACACCCTTTTTATACCCAGACTTCTATGGATCCGTGAAGGAAATAGAGGTGGCTCGCGAGGTGTAAAATGGGGGGGGGGGGGGGGTCACGGGGTGTGAAATAGGACTCGCAACACTACAATTTAAGTAAAAGTTGCGCCGTAAAAAACAAATTTCATGATAGGTGTGTTGTGGGGGGGGGGAGGCTTGCTATCTATCAAAGGATTTGGTACTATGGGACAGAAGGGGAGGGGGAAGAAAGAGGTACTCCCGCATCAGCCAAGGCATGAGGCCTGCGGACACACGTGGCGAACCACCCTGGGACCCTCGCCACAATGGGGTATTAATCCTGTGTGTAAATAAATAATGGTTTTATGTGGGGGCACAGGGGGTGGGTTGTGCATTGGTGCTTAATACATATTTTAATATACATTTTATTACTAGTGTAGATGAGCAGGGGTCTCCAGAGCAGAACCACATTGATTAGAGGTTTGGAGAGACAGTGCTTCCCGAGATACAGGCCCCAATATGGGGTACCGGCATCTCCTATGCATTGAAATGTCCCGCGTCACGTGATCAGGACATTTCCATGCATAGGAGATACTGGCACCCTATAACGGGGCCTGTATACATTTTTGGCTACATTTGCGCTGGGAGAGGCAGCTCTCTCTTAGCAGCTCTATCTGCAGCAGAAATGAATCGCCGGGTAAGTCTTGTTCAGAGAGGTGATCTTCACGCCGCCGGCAACTCGCCCATTTTGTGAAATTTGCCATCATAGGTTATCAACGCTTTCTGAATACCGTGATAGCGACGCTCACAAAAACGAAGATTTAAATGGCCCGGCGATTCTTTTTATGAAACTTTACTGCATAGGCCCCTCAGTGCTCCGGGTTTGCTTTGAACCTCCTGCAGTTTCAGTATTAACTATAATAATGGGAGTCCGTAGCCCTATATAGATATATATCACCAGGTCTATATATTCTACTGAATAGGAGATTACCTCCAAGAGACTGTTAAACATCAGTATATATTTTCCATAAGGGTCAGCAATTGATTCACTGCTATAATATGTTAGAGTATATGTTTAGAAGTAATCTGTTGTTCATTGGAATTGGCCATGGATCTATTAATACCACTCCTGTTTTCGGATTTTTTTTTATTAATTACCAATAAAAGGTTTTATTGTATCTAACTCATTACACAACACTGAGTGCATTAGAAAGGGATTCTTTCCCCCTTTTTTTTAATGTAACAAAGGATTCACTTAAATGTATGATCCACTACATCTGCTCTCCCGGCCCTAATGCTGCACATGTTGTGCTAAACCCTTCCTTTGTACAATGTACATCTACAGTTTACTTTCATCCTGAACTGTTTGTGATATTCCAATTTACCTCTCCTGCATGCCCTTCTGTAAGACAGTTTGTGTAACAGTGACTTTTTGGTCTCGTCTAGTACAAAGCCAAGCACCAATAATCCATCCATGCCAAGACTGCAAGGTTGCTTTTAGCAAGTCAGGATTACCTCCTCACACATCTGAAGTTCAAACACCCAAATGAGAATATGGAAAAGAGAGGACAGAACAATCTTGCAACATTCCAATGAATATGACAGAAAATGCAACTTTCAACCAGTCAAGGCAATTAATAAACAATGTAACTGTTTCTTATTCAAAAGAAGGTATATTAGAAGGTGCCACCGGAAAAGATCTTGGAGAAAGTGGGAAGAATCTGACTTGGTTATCAGACCAGAACCTACAGAAGAGGACACACACTTGGGGGAGACCGCATGTATGTGGGGAATGTGGGAAGGGATTTAGTCAGTTATCCCACATGGAAAGACACAAGAGAACACACACAGGGGAGAGACCGCATGTATGTGGGGAATGTGGGAAGGGATTTAGTCGGTTATCCAGCCTTTATACACACAAGAGGACACACACAGGGGAGAGACCGCATGTATGTGGGGAATGTGGGAAGGCATTTAGGGACTTTTCTAACATGAACAGACACAAGAGGACACACACAGGGGAGACACCGCATGTATGTGGGGAATGTGGGAAGGGATTTAGTGTGTTATCCAGCCTGGACATACACAAGAGGTCACACACAGGGGAGAGACCGCATGTATGTGGGGAATGTGGGAAGGGATTCAGTCAGTTATCCAGCCTGAACACACACAAGAGAACACACACAGGGGAGAGACCGCATGTATGTGGGGAATGTGGGAAGGGATTTAGTCAGTTATCCAGCCTTTATACACACAAGAGGACACACACAAGGGAGAGACCGCATGTATGTGGGGAATGTGGGAAGGCATTTAGGGACTTTTCCAACATGAACAGACACAAGAGGACACACACAGGGGAGAGACCGCATGTATGTGGGGAATGTGGGAAGGGATTTAGTGTGCTATTCAGCCTGGACACACACAAGAGGACACACACAGGGGAGAGACCGCATGTATGTGGGGAATGTGGGAAGGGATTTAGTGTGTTATCCAGCCTGGACATACATAAGAGGACACACACAGGGGAGAGACCGCATGTATGTGGGGAATGTGGGAAGGGATTTAGTCAGTTATCCCACCTTGAAACACACAAGAGAACACACACAGGGGAGAGACCGCATGTATGTGGGGAATGTGGGAAGGGATTTAGTCAGTTATCCAGCCTGAACACACACAAGAGGACACACACAGGTGAGAGACCGCATGTATGTGGGGAATGTGGGAAGGGATTTAGTGTGTTATCCAGCCTGGACACACACAAGAGGACGCACAGGGGAGAGGCCGAATGTGTGTGGGGAATGTGGGAAGGGATTTAGTGAATTATCCAGCCTAATCAGACACAAGAGAACACACACAGGGGAGAGACCGCATGTATGTGGGAATGTGGGAAGGGATTTAGTGTGTTATCCAGCCTGAACACATACAAGAGGACACACACGGGAGAAACCACATGTATGTGGGGAATGTAGGAAAGGATTTAGTCGGTTATACAGCCTGAATCAAAACGGGACCAAAGCCTATATCTATACAAAGTGTCTGTAAATGTATGAAAACAGCCTACATGTAGCCGTGTAATAGTTATGGTGTGGGACCTTAGTAACTGGCTGTGTTATTTATGTACAATGAATACATTTGCACAGCCAGACAATTGTATTCGAATATGAAGTTGTCGTTGTTTGCAAATGCACGAAGATAAGACAAACCCCGGGGCGTGGATAATGAGAGACTGCGCACGGGGAGAGAGACTGCGCACGGGGGAGAGAGACTGCGACCGGGGGAGAGAGACTGCGCACAGGGGAGGGACTGCGCACGGGGGAGAGAGTGCGCATGGGGGAGAGAGACTGCACACGGGGGAGAGAGACTGCGCACGAGGGAGAGAGACTGCGCACGGGGGAGAGCAACTACGCACGGGGGGAGAGACTGCGCACGGAGAGAGACTGCGCACAGGGAGAGTCTGCGTATGGGGAGAGTCTGCGCATGGGGAGACTCTTTGACAAAGTCCCAGGCAGGGATGAAACGCGTCAGAGTTTTCTTTGTAGCAGATTTTTCGGTGTATATGCACTAAATAAACTAACCTTTCGTTTTATTGCGTGAGGAATCTCTACTTTTATACCCCTGCGGCAGCAGTGAACCGCCTTACACCTCTATTTTTGTTCGATTTCCTTGGGCTGGAGCACGCTGTATTCCTCTTCCAGTTCGGAGGTACCTGACGTCATCGCTGACCGGAGACCCGTCGCGTCAAGACTGTGAGTGACTACTCTCCTAGTTTTCCCTTCCCCTACCTCCGCAGTGAGGTTATCTTGGCCGTGTGTGACACCGGGTGTAGGAGGGCAGTGGCGGAGGGTAGCGGCATACTTAGCGGGTTGTTCCTTTACAGGGGACACGGCGGTACTACTGCTTTATATTCCTCCTTACCACATGTTAGCCCCTACCCGTTGATAGTCACGGTACATGGTTCAAGTGGGGTGTCTAAATTGCCTTCATTTATTAGTGGGACACTGGACGGAAGTGAGTCTTTATTTTTCATTGTGCAGTGATTTTTCTGGACTATGTGTAGCCCTCTCCTTGATAAAGGCAATCTATTTGCCGAAACGTTGGACCTTTGGTGGCACAATAAACTGCACCTTTAGTAAGACCGTGTGCCTGCTTCCATTCCTTTGCTCAAGTACCTCTGGGATGTCTGGACCTCCCTGGATACAGCGCACCGGCAGATAAGTACCCCCCTCCAGCACCTACCAGCGGTGTGCATGTGCTTCTACATATGACTATGTGTAGTACAAGCCTGTGTACAATTGGTAGCATCAGTTCCATCTTGGATTTTTTCTAGGATATCTGTTGCGCATGGGGAGAGTCTGCGCACGGAGAGAGCGCACGGGGGAGAGAGACTGCACACAGAGAAGAGAAACTGTGCACGGGGGGAGAGAGACTGCGCACGGGGAGAGACCGCATGTATGTGGGAATGTGGGAAGGGATTTAGTGTGTTATCCAGCCTGAACACATACAAGAGGACACACACAGGGGAGAGACCGCATGTATGTGGGAATGTGGGAAGGGATTTAGTCGGTTATACAGCCTGAACCAAAACGGGACCAAAGCCTATATCTATACAAAGTGTCTGAAAGTGTATGAAACAGCCTACATGTAGCCGTGTAATAGTTATGGTGTGGGACCTTAGTAACTGGCTGTGTTATTTATGTACAGTGAATACATTCGCACAGCCAGACAATTGTATTCGAATATGAAGTTGTCGTTGTTTGCAAATGCACGAAGATAACACAAACCCCGGGGCGGGGATAATGAGAGACAGCGCACGGGAGAGACTGCGCACAGGGAGAGAGACTGTGTACGGGGGAGAGAGACTGCGCACGGGGGAAAGAGACTGTGCACGGGGGAGAGAGACTGCGCACGGGGGAGAGAGACTGCGCACGGGGGAGAGAGACTGCACACAGGGGAGAGGGACTGCGCATGGGGAGAGAGACTTCGCACGGGGGAGAGAGACTACGCATGGGGGGAGAGACTGCGCACGGAGAGAGTCTGCGCATGGGGAGAGTCTGCGCATGGAGAGAGCGCACTGGGGAGAGAGACTGCGCACCGGGGAATGAGACTGCGCACCAGGGAGAGAGACTGCACGGGGAGAGACTGCGCACGGGGGAGAGACTGCGCACGGAGAGAGACTGCGCACGGGGAGAGTGTGCATGGGGAGAGACTGAACACAGAGAGAGAGCGCACGGGGGAGAGAGACTGCGCACGGGGAGAGAGGTTTGAAAAGTTGCATTTGAACAAACCACAAGACTTCTGGAACAATGTCCTTTGGACAGACGAGACCAAAGTGGAGATGTTTGGCCATAATGCACAGCGCCACGTTTGGCGAAAACCAAACACAGCATATCAGCACAAACCTCATACCAACTGTCAAGCACTTTGGTGGTGGGGTGATGATTTGGGCTTGTTTTGCAGCCACAGGACCTGGGAACCTTGCAGTCATTGAGTTGACCATGAACTCCTCTGTATACCAAAGTATTCTAGAGTCAAATGTGAGGCCATCTGTCTGACAGCTAAAGCTTGGCCGAAATTGGGTCATGCAACAGGACAATGATCCCAAGCACACAAGCAAATCTACAACAGAATGGCTGAAAAAGAAAAGAATCAAGGTGTTGCAATGGCCCAGTAAAGGTCCAGACATCAAACCGATTGAAATGCTGTGGCTGGACCTTAAGAGAGTTGTGCATAAACAAATGCCCACAAATCTCAATGAACTGAAGCAACGTTGTAAAGAAGAGAGGGCCTAAATTCCTCCACAACGATGTGAGAGACTCATAAAGTCATACAGAAAACGATTACTTCAAGTTATTGCTGCTAAAGGTGGTTTTACAACCTATTGAATCATAAGATGTACTTAGTTTTTCACACATGGCTTCTCCATTTTGGCTTTATTTTTGTTAAATAAATCATGACACGGTGTAATATGTCATGTGTTGTTCATCTGAGGTTATATTTACCTAATTTTAAGACCTGCTAATGAACAGATTATTGTTATTATGTCCTGATATGTAACACCATAGAATTCAAGAGGGTGTACTTTCTTTTCCCACCACTGTACTTATACCTTGTGACGCTGTTCCCAAGCGGGGTCGTTGGATGTTTCCACCAGGGGGAGGATGTAGCCAGGTGCTCCGTTTCTTCCCCCCTTACCTCAGCTGAGAGCAGGGACCCGCACTGCGTGTTGGGAAGCTGCGGGGGCGGGCGCGTCGCCAGTGGCTCCCGGCGATATCTGCCACAGGGTGCCGCCATCTTGCGCAATGCGTGCAAAGTAGAGCCAATCAGATAGAGGCTCTGAGCTGGGACTACATATCCCATGAGCCTCGGAGGCAATCACATGCCCTCAGATAGCCAATATGGCTTTGGATATTCCTGCCTATAGGATAGGGATATGACACACTCAGGCCACGCTAGTCAGTAGGTGCCAGGAGAGGATAGGGGAAGGAGGTGCAGGTGCAGATGCAGATAGGCAAGTAGCCTCTGCACTAGGCCAGAACCCCCCCACCCTAGGCCCCAGCTAGGCCCTGAGTCAATACCAGCTTGTGGCTGCTTTAGGGACAGGCCCTAGATAGGGACTCTGCACCATTAGCAGTGATAATCAGGGACACAGCCGCCATGCTGCACAACCCTGAGAAGTTAGTTCTGGGACCAGAGCTCCAGTAAGAGAGAGACTGCCTTCAGGGTGGGATCACCCCCGGACAATATATCCAGTGGAGTTCAGGACGTTGCGGAGGAGATTGTGGATCAGCGGATCCTTTGTGAAGTTGTTGGCGGGCCCGGGTGCTGGAGCACCAACATACTGTACAGTAGGGCGCTGATCACGCCTAAGGGGTGGGGATCATAACTTGGGGACACTTAAGAGGAAGAGTGGCCAAGGACCTCATACAGTACTGTGGACACGGTGTGGGGTAACACAGGGGACGGTTACGCCTTGCATGGTGCGTGGGCTGTTTTACTATTAGTCATATACTTTTATAACATTATTAGAGTGATAAGAAATACATTGCTAAGTAAAGGTGGTTCTATTTTACACTGTGGGTGTGATAAATGTTGTTGGGTCCTGTGAGGGGCTACTCCCACTACGTTAGTATCCCTCTCAGGTGGAGGCGCTGCATCAGATTTGTAAGTACATCACACCAGGCTCCCCGTGGTAAAAGGGCAGCACCAGTAGCCTCTTCACACTACAGGGAAAGAGGGCTACATACACTATCATTATTTCATTTATTTTTTATAAAGAAATTACTTTTTTATAAAATAAAAACGAAATAAATATAATTTTTGTACAAAGATTCAATTTATAAATATAAAAGCGGCAAGTTTTTATATGTATATATCAAGTTACAAAAGCATGAGACGATAATTATGCTGCTAAACCAAAGTTTATTTCTATGAGATGTGACACGGACAGTGAGGTTATTAGTGTGAAAATGTATTTTGACTAAAACTGTAGTTGATTGGCCGGAAAATTATACGTGATGCTGCAGCCGCCTGAAAAATCAAATGTTTTGATCTTAGCTTCAACGCGCAACTTTCCCGCCAGGCGCGCAGGCACAGTGGTTGCTAACAACAAAAAAAACTGAAGAGTGGTTGTCGGGCGTGCACGCAGCGACGCTGGCACCATAATCCCTGCCTAAAAGAGACTCCTGATTTCCTCCGCGGGGCAGGAAACACGCGGGAGTCCTGAGGGAGCCAGCAAGGAGGAGGGACGTGTCCAGAGACTAGGCCAGAACTTTGCCCAGAGGCCCCAGTTAGG
Source organism: Ascaphus truei (assembly GCF_040206685.1). Classification (NCBI taxonomy): domain Eukaryota; kingdom Metazoa; phylum Chordata; class Amphibia; order Anura; family Ascaphidae; genus Ascaphus; species Ascaphus truei. The sequence continues at coordinate 137,916,274 of NC_134488.1, forward strand.
CCCAGATCCCTACTTAGAGGAGTATGGTAAGGAAGACCCTAGGTAGGGAGTCTCCCTTTTAGAGATTCGCAACCTGCACCACTGCACCGTCGGACGGACGTTTACGCAGCAACCTGCGGCTTTCGGACGAGACCGCATGTGACCACCACCTGTAAGGCGTGAGGGGATTTATGTTGGAGGCCCCGCTGTGTGGGACCTGTCCAACTCTGCTCCAGAAGTGTTCCCTGGTCAGGACCGTTGACCAGGAAGGTACCAGTGTGCACCTACACTTTACAGGGGGGTAGCGCTACCTTGCACTTGGGTGGATTGTTCTGCGGACACCGGGGTTCTAGGTGCCCAGGGCACCCTCAGTACTTTGGGGGACCACCATTGTTGTTAGCGCATTGTATTGTAATGATGTGATATATATTGTTATCTGTGTCCTACTGTAATACAGTAAAGCAGTTATAATATACCAGGTTGCATAGCACTTATTGTGTCCTGTGAGAAGTCATCCCGCTTACGCTGGGATCCTCATAGGTGGAGGCACTGCACCGCGAGAGATAGGACCCCAGGCTCCGGCCTCCTGTGAGCCTCACGGGTACAGCAGCACGCGTGATCGCCCGCAGTTTCCCATAGGCAGGGAAAGGGGGCTACACAAACAGACTGTTTCCCTGCAGAAACGTTATTTAATGCAGCGTGCAGGCATTACAGAACAGTTATGTACCTGCTAAGTATGGGTATATTTGTGTATTTAAGTAGCACCAACAATGCACTTTGCAGAATAGACACTTTATAGAACAGACCGGGATACCGGGATTACAAGTGCCGGAGACACTAAAGTACAAAATGGGAATCCCTGTCCTGAAGAGCTTATGCTCTAAGTGTAATGTTGGGAGGCGTACAGACACAGTAGGAGAAGGAGTAGATGTAATGCATGGCCGTGCCTGGCCTGGAGTTTGGGTAACTCCCTCTGCGGCTGTGGGGAGAAGTATTTAGGGGTGCAGAATATTAGCCAGCTCAAGCAGCTTTGCATAGTTTTGCTTTAAGTTTCTTTAGCAGACTTTCTCCCAATCTTCCATTTCCCCTGAGGGAAGGGGAGGGCGCTGCAGTACTGGAGGAGAGAAGGGGAGCGGTGCTGAGGGAAGGGCAGGGCCCGGCAGCACTGGAAGAGAGAAGGGAGGGGGGGGCGGTGCTGAGAGAATGGGAGGACCCACCAGCACTGGAGGAGAGACGGGAGGGGGGTGGTGCTGAGGGAAGGGGAGGGCCCGGCTTGCAGCACCTCTTCAAAAATGCACCCCACACCTGGCATCCTCCAATAACAGCCCGGCATTCTCCTGCTATCACCAACCCCATCCGGCATCCTTGTCAGATCTCCTTCACCGGCCCGGCATTCTCCTGTAACTCACCTGCAATCTCTGCCCCCCAACCGGGAGGGCAGCCAGCATCCTCCACTCTCCGCACCGGCATTCTTCTCCTGAAGCACTGAAAACCAGGACCGCAACAAAAAATGGGACATTTTGCTAATTAATTGGAAACAGGGACAACCCACGAAAAACCAGGACTGTCCCGGCTAAACCGGGACATCTGGTCACCCTATGTATGTATAACCCTGTTTCCCCCCTCTGGGAAATACATTGGCTACTGCTTCTGTGTGGTGCTGAAGCCTACCTGTGGTGTCAGGAGAAGCTGAGCTGCGCGATGTATGTGCAATGGGACAGGCTTTAGGGTAGTTCTTTGGTTACTCACTCATGGTACAGCGCCTCCAGCTATAACAGGATCCTAGGGGTACGATATCAGCTCCTATAATTGCAGTCTGTCTACCTCCTGCCCAGTAACTGACACCCAGGCAGAGGCAAGGTGCACAAGCATCTTTATTTTTTCTCTTTATCTTACTCTTCCTCACAGCATAGTTTTCAGCAGTCCAGGACTTCTGGATGGTGTGTGCCCAGTCTCAGGGGGCATTCTATCTGGATGGTCTCTAGGCCAGCCGGCCTAGAGTGGCATGCTTGCCCCGCAATGGGGAAGACTCAGCCTTGTCCTCTCTTCTCCATCTCCAACTTCAACTCCTACCTCTCTCTCTGGAGAGTAGAGCTAGACTCCCTCCACCCTCTCCCTCTGGAGGGTAGAGCTAGACTGAATTTAGATCCTCCCCAGAAGAATCTAGAAGGGGTGGGCTCATGGACTGTACCCACCTCCAAGGGGGCTGTACACAAGCCATGAGTCACCACCTCTCTTCCTTCAGCTTCCAGGAAAGAAAAAGTGGGGTGTCACTGGCCCATAGATTAACCTGCTACTGCCTGGATCTTAACAGGACTTGCATAGCAGATACACTATGTGGCGAAAGACAGGTACTATGGGACATACCATGTTACAGATGTAAACCAAGTGAAACCAAAAGCAATGCTACTAAGTTTGGATTTGGAAAAGGCTTTCGGTAGGATAAGGTGGGATTTTTTGTATAGCACACTGGAAGCATTTGAATTTTCGGGGTTGTTCTTGCAAGCAGTACGGGCTCTTTATCAGATCCCAACAGCCAAGGTTGAAACTACCAGGAGGGGACATGAACTAAATAATAATTAAGAATGGGACAAGACAGGGGTGCCCCCTATCGCCATTGTTGTTTGCACTAACAATTGAACCTTTGGCTGCTACAATTAGAGGGTCCCATAATATACAAGGGGTCAATATAGCAGATGAGTGTTATAAATTATCACTGTTCGCGGATGATATTACGTTGGCAAATCCGCTGACATCTCTTCCAAATCTATAACACACCATTAGTGAATTTGGGTTTTTATCCGGTAATAAGGTAAATACAGAGAAATTAGAAGTTTTAAACCTAACCCTACCAGACAAGGAGGTTGAGATCCTTAAGCTAAACTTTAATTATAAATGGAGGAAAACACATCTAAAATATCTAGGTATATACCTTACCAGTTATTATTTCTCACTATACAAATATAATTACCCGGAATTATTTACCCATGGTGTGCTTTGTGCTCTCTCTTTCTTATAATGGGTCTACCCGTGGTTTGATTCTTCGGTGGACACCTGTGGAGGAGGGGAATACCTCTACGCATACGAGCTGCAAGAGGGGAGAGTTGATCAACTAAAAGATCTCTAAGGAAGCAAGAGCGCGGATCAAAAACTCTATATCTCAAAATTATTATTTTTTTACAAATTTGGAACCCCAATTTATTTAATGGATAGAGCAGATAACAGCCATCAAAATGAATATTCTCCCCAGGCTACTGTTCCACTTTCAGACACTCCCTGTTCATATCATGCGTAGGGATCTAAAAGAAATCCAGAATCGGATCATGCAGTTTATCTGGAGAAATAAACAGCCCAGGATAGCTAGGTCGATTATGCTGTAAACAAGAGAAGGGGGTGGTTTGGCGGTTTTCAACGTGTTTCAATAGTATATGGCCTTCCATTTGGAACAAATGGTCTATTGGCACTCCCCCGGGGAGCGACAAAACGAATTTCACACGTATAGAGTCAGGCACTTGCTCACAAAATTAAATAGCAATTTGTACATTCAACTGGGAGAATGATGCTAAAATGATGGATAAGTATTAATAAAAAATATATAAATTAAAAAAAAAAAAAAAAAAAAAAATATATATATATATATATATATATATATATATATATATATATATATATATATATATATATATATATATATATATTTTTTTTTTTTTATATATATATATATATAAATGATACGCATGTTAATAAAAATACATAGACTAGATAGGCTCCATCCATCAAATTCACAAAACAAGATGTCTATGAATGCCAAAAAATGTAATTACATAATGATTAAAATTTGTGGAAATATAAAAATATATAAAATAATATATATATAAAAAATAAAGTTTTTTTGGAAGGTGTCAATATCAATATTCAGACCTGTAGCATTAATGTTTTAACTTGTGGATCCAATACGTTTCCTTTTGTGTTAATTTGATGTCTCTGTTGCCTCCTCTCCAATGTTTAGCCACCTATTCTATGCCTTGATATTTCAGGCCCGTAGGGTTCCCTTGATGATGTGAGTTAAAATGCCTTGGAACGCTGTGCGTAAGGATTATTCTTGTTTTATTATTTACATGTTCTAAAATCTGAACATGCAGGGGTCTTGTAGTTTTAGCCACGTACTGGAGGCCACACGGGTACTCCAGTATGTAGATTACATGATCTGATTTACAGGTGATATGCATGCCTATTTGGAAGATTTCTCCCGTAACATTAGACTTGAAATTCAATTTTTCTGTGGATTTAAATTGACACGCTTTGCAAATAAAGCAACCACAGAACCCCTTGGTTTTATTGAGCCAATTACCTTTTACTTTTTCATGGGGCAAATCCCGTGCGCTGACCAACCCTCCACCTCCACTGCAACTACTAGAAGATTGTGGGCTTTATCTTCTCTACTGGTCCAGCTGCAGAAAACAACAAGGGCAAGTATACACTACCCTTTCTTTGGTTACACACTACCACACAAGCAACATCACAAGCCTATACAAATAGGGAGCGCCCCAACCTCTTTTCTTTTTGTGGCAAAGCACTTGGGGCTAGTTTGTTCTTTAAGTTTTCTGATTTTTAAAAATCATGCCAGGATGGTCTGTAACTGAACCTCTTAGAACCGGATCACTTTGTATAAGTGCTTGTTCAGGATCTGTTTTATTTTTTTGGCATCCTTATTATACAGTTAGGTCTGGAAATAATTGGACACTGATACACGTTTTGTTATTTCGGCTGTGTACCAAAATAAATTCAAGTTACAGTTAAATAATGAATATGGGCTTAAAGTGCAGTCTATCAGCTTTAATGTGAGGGTATTCACATCCAAATTGGAGAAAGTGTTTAGGAATTTCATCTCTTTAATATGTAGCCCCCTCTTTTTCAAGGGCCCAAAAGTAATTGGACAATTGACTCAAAAGCTGTTTCATGGACAGGTATGGGCTATTCCTTCGTTATTTTATCATTAATTAAGCAGGTAAAAGGTCTGGAGTTGATTCCAGGTGTGGCATTCGCATTTGGAAGCTGTTGCTGTGAACCCACAACATGCGGTCAAAGGAGCTCTCAATGCAAGGGAAACAGGGCATCTTTAGTCTGCAAAAAAAAGAAAATCCATCAGAGAGATAGCAGGAACGTTAGGAGTGGCCAAATCACCAGTTTGGTACATTCTGAGAAAAAAAGAACGCACTGGTGAGGTCTGCAACACAATAAGGCCTGGACGTCCACGGAAGACAACAGTGGTGGATGATCGTAGGATCCTCTCCATGGTAAAGAAAAACCCCTTCACAACATCCAGCCAAGTGAAGAACACTCTCCAGGAGGTAGGCATATCATTATCCAAGTCTAACATAAAGAGAAGACTTCACAAGAGCAAAAACAGAGGTTTCACCACAAGGTGCAAACCATTCATAAGCCTCAAGAATAGAAAGGCCAGATTAGACTTTGCCAAACAATATCTAAAAAAGCCAGCCCAGTTCTGGAACAGCATTCTTTGGAAAGATGAAACTAAGATCAACCTGTACCAGAATGATGGGAAGAATTTTTTTTTGGAGAAGGCTTGGAACGGCTCATGATCCGAAGCCTACCGCTTCGTCTGTAAAACACGGTGGAGGCAGTGTGATGGCATGGGCATGCATGGCTTCCAATGGCACTGGGTCACTAGTGTTTATTGATGAAGTGAGAGAAGACAGAAGCAGCCGGATGAATTCTGAAGTGTATAGGGATATTGTCTGCTCAGATTCAGCAAAATTCAGCGAAGTTGATTGGACGGTGCTTCACTTTACAGATGGACAATGACCCAAACATACTGCGAAAGCAACCCAGGAGTTTTTAAGGCAAAGTGGAAAATTCTGCAATGGCCGAGTCAAACCCCTGATCTCAACCCGATCAAGCATGCATTTCACTTGCTGAAGACAAAACTTAAGGCAGAAAGACCCACGAACAAACAACTGAAGACAGCTGCAGTAAAGGCCTGGCAAAGCATCACAAAGGAGGAAACCCAGCGTTTGGTGACGTCCATGCGTTCCAGACTTCAAGCAGTTATTGCCTGCAAAGGATTCTCGACAAAGTATTAAAAATGAACATTTTATTTATGATTGGACAAATTAACACAATTACATTTGAGCCCCTGAAATAAGGGGACTGTGTATGAAAATGGTTGCAATTCCTAAACGTTTCATACGATACTTTTGTTCAACCCCTTGAATTAAAGCTGAAAGTCTGCACTTCTATTGCATCTCGGTTGTTTCATTTCAAATCCATTGTGGTGGCGTACAGAGCCAAAATGATGAAAATGGTGTCAGGGTCCAATTATTTCCGGACCTAACTGTATACACTGTGTGGTATAGGTTGCCGATATATGTGTTCAGTAAAACTGGTTATTACATACTTGTGGTGTGATTACTGTTAGTATTGGGCCCTGTGCAGAGATCATCACACTGCGCTAGCATCCCTCACAGGTGGAGGCTCTGCACCAAGGTGGACATGTGACACCCCAGGCTCGCAGTGGCGGAGGCTCAGACCTTCTGGTAGCTAGACAGTTAACGGCAGCACTGGTGGTTCCTTTAGTACGGGTAAAGGGGCTATAATTATAACACATAGGGAGGGGAGTGGGGCAGCCAACATCCCCTTACCTCGGGTTTATTTCCCTATCTGCTTCTGCTCTGTCTATATATACTGTACCTTTCCTTTTCCCGCCCAAACACCCTAGCCACACCCTCCCTCTGGCCAGCCCAATCACAGCACTCTCCCCACCTGCCCAACACCTGCTCAGCTAAATCAGTGGACACCTGTCCCACATCTGCCTGGTGACCCAAAGATCATATACCCGCCAAAACAGAACTAGCCTCAGAGCTGAGGGGCTTCCAGTCCAATGCCCCCCACAGTCCCGTGCCACCCCCATGCCCGTGCACCCTCAGCTAAATGCTTTTCATTCTGGGTTAGTGAGTTACAAATACAAGATGATGTTGGGTGTGTGTCTCCTGGACTCGGACCATACATTTTGGCCTCAGATTCCCCTATGAACACCTCCCTCAGCCTGGCAATGTGCTTGTGGGGAGGTAACACCAGCGCATGTGTAACAGGGATCTCTGCCATAGCGGTGTGCAAGTGTAACCATCAGTGGGAAAGGTCCCTGTGTGAGGGACCTTATATCCTAAGCCCCCTAACCTAAAAACCCTACTTTAAACTCTTACATTAACCCACTGCCATAGACCAGGGGTGAGCAAACTTTTTATGCCGAGCCCCCCTTTTCATCCATGAAATTTCTCGGCCCCCCCTGCCTGATGTAATCAAAATCACATGAAAAAGAAAAAAACCTTTATTAAACGATATGCAATGTGAATACTAATATGTCGAAATACTTACATATTTCAACAGCTCGCACTTGCAAAATTAGGCTGCGCCCACACTGCTGCTGAGAGCGGTGACATCACCAACTCTCCAAGCATAAGCACAGGGTGTCCTGCATAATTTTGCAAGCACGGGCGTGGGGTGATTGGATTGGGAGGGGGTGTGTGTGCATGCGCATCGACTGCTGAGCGCGCTTCAAAGTCCATTTTGTTTGTCTCCCCAAGTGCTAAGCTTGGGAGAGCGGATATGTGCACAAACGCAATCCTTTTTTGGAGGGGGAAGAGGGGGGCATTCATCCACCTCTTTGCTACCAACCTTCCCCCCTTCATTTTCCCTTCCCTTTTTCCTTCTCCCATTCGCCTTTTCCTTCTCCCTGCTCTTTGGCTTGCTGTCCCCAGTGTCACACACTCCTACCTACAGTATTATGTATTATTTATTTTTTCCGTTTTCAATGTTGTGTTCTCACTTTTCCCCCCATTATTTCTGTACATTCATAGTGTGAATGATACAGTGGCAGCCTACCCTTTCACTTGCAGAGGATCGCAGCGAAGCAGGTTGCCAGCGGAGGAGAGCAGGACCACAGCGCTATTGTAGGGCAGACACCGTAAGGAGGGGCGTTTGACATCACAGCGCTGGTGCGTGCTCCTCCCCCATACCTCCGAAGCCCTCGTGCGTGCACACACACCATCACGTGGCCGCCACCTGCACTATCCTGTTCGGCCGCCCGCGCACAGTTTCTTTTGCTGCCCGTCCGCGTAGAGCTTTTTGCCCTCCAGCGCACTCCAGGTTTCGCTACCTGCGCACCCCCCGCCCTGGGGCACACACACCAGTTTGCGCACCGCTGCATTCAATCACAACACCCACACATACTCAATCACAACTCACACTGCACTCACCACACACTGCACTCACCACACACTGCACGCACACACTCTCTCACCCTGTACACTCTCTCACCCTGCACACACTCTCACACTTTTACCTGGGGGGGAGGGGTATTACTCCGCATGCTCCGGTCCCCCTTGTGGGGTAAACAGACAGGAGGAGGAAGGGCTGTCTGTGTGCACGGAAAGCCCCGCAGAGAGCAGAGAAGCAGCAAGTCCCAGCCCCCACAGCAGAGAGCAGAGAAGCAGCAAGGCCCCGCAACAAACAGAGAGCAGAGAAGCAGCAAGGCCCCGCCCCACAGCAGAGAGCAGAGAAGCAGCAAGGCCCCGCCCCCACAGCAGAGAGCAGAGAAGCAGCAAGGCCCCGCAACAAACAGAGAGCAGAGAAGCAGCAAGGCCCCGCCCCCACAGCAGAGAGCAGAGAAGCAGCAAGTCCCCGCCCCCTGTCACGGTAGCTTATGACAAGATATAATGAACACCAAATATCTGGGTTGAACTGAACGAGGCTTAGATATAATAAAATATAATTTATTCCTTAAATAAGGTGAACACATCAATATAGTACAATTAACAGACAAGAAGATAACACTTACTTAGAGTTGGGGGATGGAGAAGTATCCACTAGCAATTCTCCAGCAGTCCAGTGACATTCAAGATGGAATCAGAAGCATAACTCCAGCAATCCAGTGACATTCAAGATGGTATCAGAAGCACAACTCCAGCACAACTAAAAACTGTAGGGTTGACACAGTTTATATACCTGTGCAACCCTATTCTTAACATTGAACACAGCCTATTGGTGAACAATTAACTATCCACTATCTAATGTGGAGACACAGACTAACATACTAACCCGTGCCCTCAGGTAACAATTAGACTGGCAGAGTTTGTTGATTGACTAATACTTAATCCCTAGACATTGGGTAAACAATCAAGGCAGTTAGCTTTTTGATCACCGTGCTTAGGCTACTCAGCCGTCTGCCCTTCATGACCTATTAGCCTAGCAAATGGCGTCTGCATTTTCAGAATAGATCCAAAATAAAATACATATACACTTTAATATCACAACACAATAGAAGAGCCACACCGCTCACTAAGTCAATAATAATTAGTTATCTCCTTCTCTCTAGTTAATTGAAAACACAAATGGGTGCTGCCTATGTACTTAATGCTAATAGTATTAACAATTGAATGAAGGTGTGACAAAGTCACAGAATCATCCACAGATAGTACATTTGTGGTGCACACCACAATAGTATATATTTTTGTATTTTATACAGTGATAATATAATGTGAAAAACCATAAGTGACACAGACTAAAAATCACACAAACAATTTTAAAATTCCACGTGGTGTTCCCTGACCAGTCCCAATGAGAACAATTCAATATACTTCACAGCTGTAACAATTAAACAGCCTGATTTAATGAAGTTATGACCACATTGCTGAGACTCATATGCACATATATAGGATTGCGTAATTCTTAGAGCTTAATAAGCCCAATCTAGCACCCATATATATAGCACCAACGAAGGTAGGTAACAGACTGTAAATAGCAATTATTATTGTAAATAAATAGGGGGAGTTCCCTATTGCCAAGCTCACATATGTTACTAGTAACAGCCCAGCTCTAGCATCGCTGGCAAGTTGTACTCGGGAAAACCTATTGCTAATGGTATATTCATCATATGTGGAACATATTGCACTCAAATTGTAATGACAACTTTCAGGATTGTAAAAACAAAATCATAGATTACAAGTCTATCAGTCTTAACCCTTAGTCCTCCGTAATTAATCACACAGCTGTGTGAGGGCAGGCAGCAGGCTGTAGTATACCGCAGTTAGTAAATAAATGTAGGGCAATCCCTATTACTAACCTCACATATGAATGCTGTTAATAATAACAGCCCAGCTCTAACATCGCTGGCAAGTATTACTAGGGAAAGCCTATTCTAGTGATACAAATAACATATGTTGCAATGTAATCATTCAGAGTTGTAACAGCGGATACTTAGCTACAAACGCTGCCAGTCTTAGCCCTCAGATCTCCATAGACAGCGGCGCGCTGTATGAGTCCCAGCAGTGACTGAGTCAGTCACACCATGTGCGTGACGTCACCACGTCAATAAGCCCACGCCCTACGCGTTTCTCTCCAGGCGGAGCTTCGTCAGGGGCAGGTGGGTGATGGTTCAGCCCATAATACTGATTTATATACCCTCCGCAATATGCGATTCAATCAGTGCAGCTAATAGAGAGATTAGTATGTTATATCACAATTGCACTCAAGAAATGACCAGAAATATGGTCATCATGATGCCCGTAGTTAGAGTCGCAACCTCTCCAAATGGGCTGATAACATCAAGCTTATCCCACATATTAAAATCACTTTGAACAATTCCTAAATAATTTTAATAATCGGAATCTAATAATAAAAAATAAGTCACATATTTAATTATATAAACATATTGCTCTGCACAATACCTAGTTAAATACTGATACTGAGTGTATCTAGACCAGAGTATGGCCAACTCATGCGGATAGAGAGGCAAGTAAAAGTATAGCACTGTTTGGAAAATATCCAATTCAGGATTGAATACTCCTTCTGTTGTAATGAAAATAGGGAAGCAATAGGTACGGGGATATGTATAAGAGAGTGGCAACCAGATTGGGATATAGAGTGAAGTGGGGCATTCAAATGAAAGGGGTAAATGTGAAGCCCTCATTTAAGCCCAGTGGATATAAAGTTTTTAAGCGATATATCCACTCTGCTTCTCGTGGCAGGAGTTTGAGATCAATGTCACCACCACGTATGTTACTTTTAATCAAATCGATCCCCATGAATTGTCTCAGAGGGATAGTCCTGACGTGAAAGTCCATCAGCATTGCTGTTTTCACTACCCTTTTTGTGCTGAATAATAAACTCAAACTCTTGCAAGGCCAAGCTCCACCTTAGCAACTTGGCATTCTACCTTGATGTCCTCTGCAGCCAACTCATGGGGTTGTGGTCTGTGAGGACCGTGAAAGCCCTTCCATACACATAGGGCTGGAGGTTTTTGAGTGCCCACACAATGGCCAAGCACTCTTTCTCAATGGTGGCATAGGCCACCTCTCTGGGAAGTAGTTTTCGGCTGAGGTACACCACAGGGTGCTCTCTACCGTCGTCCCCCACTTGGCTCAACACAGCCCCAATGCCATAGTCCGAGGCATCAGTCTGTATGAGGAAATGTTTGGTATAGTCTGGGGCAGCCAGCATGGGGGCCCCAGCAAGCGAAGTTTTCAGTGCCTGCAAAGCAGTTTCACAGGCAGGAGTCCAGGTGATAAGCACAGGCAGTTGCTTTTTAGTCAAATCAGTCAGGGGTTTGGCCACGGCGCTGTACTGTGGGACAAACTTCCTATAGTACCCTGCGGTGCCCAAAAATGTTATGACCTGTTTCTTGGTTTTTGGAACAGGCCACTGAACTATGGCTTCTACCTTGGCTGGCTCTGGTTTGAGGTGCCCTCCACCCACCCTGTGCCCTAAGTACAGGACCTCTGCCATCCCTACCATACACTTAGTGAGTTTCAAGGTAAGCCCAGCCTCCCTGATCCTATCTAGCACCACATCAACATGTCCTAAATGGGAGTCCCAGGAATTACTAAAGACAGCAATGTCATCTAAGTAAGCACTGGCATAGCTCTGCATCCCTTCCAGTAACCTATTGACCAGGCGTTGGAAGGTAGCCGGGGCATTCTTCATCCCAAATGGCATCACCAAAAACTCATAGAGGCCACTTGGAGTGATGAATGCTGACTTCTCCCTAGCCTCCAGGGTCATTGGGATTTGCCAATAGCCTTTGCTCAAATCCATGGTGGTCAGATACTTTGCCCCCGCGAGTTCATCCAGTAATTCATCCATGCGGGGCATGGGGTAGGCATCTGACACCGTCCCAGCGTTGAGCAAGTGGTAGTCCACACAAAACTGGGTGGTCTTGTCCATCTTAGGGACTAGAACTACCGGGCTTGCCCAAGGACTCTGGGATGGAGTAATTACCCCTAGGGTCAGCATCTCCTCTATCTCCCTCTCCATACTCGTCTTGACCTCTGCTGACACTCTATAAGCGTGCTTATGCAGAGGCCGCAGGTCCCCTGTGTGCACTGGGTGTTTTGTGAGATGTGTGGTCCCTGGCATGTCAGTGAAGAGGGCCCCATACTTAGCTAGCATGTCCCTGGCTTCTCCCTAGCACTCAACTGTGCCCCTATCTCCACCTGCTCCACAGTGTGTCCCTGCCTAGCCTCCCCTAGGAGATCAGGCAGAGCATTGCTCGCCGGATCCTCCAGCAGTGGGCTACAAATAGCCATTACTGCTCCCATACTCGGTGCTCTGTACTCTTTCAACATGTTAATGTGATATGTCTTGTGCCTCTCAGGCTCTAACTGTAAAACATAGTTGTACTCATTCACCTTTCGGATTACCGGGTACGGTCCCGACCAGGCAGCCATCAACTTGTTCTCCCGAGTGGGTTTGAGAACAAGCACCTGCTGTCCTGGGATGAATTCCCTGCTATGGGCATGCCGGTCATACCATTGCTTTTGCTTAGTCTGAGCGGCCCTGAGGTGGTCCTGGGCCACCCCCATGAGCATCTCTAACCGGTCTCTGAGATCTACTACATACTGGATCACTGAAGCATCAGTAGCAGTAGTCTCCCCTTCCCATCCCTCATGGAATAGGTCCAGAGCCCACGTACCCTGCGGCCATATAGTAGCTCGAAGGGGGAGAAGCCTGTAGATTCCTGCGGTATCTCTCGGTAGGCAAACAGCAAGTGCTGTAAATGAATCTCCCAGTCTTTCCCCTCCGCCTCTATAAAGGTCAGAAGCATCTGCTTCAGGGTACCGTTAAACCTCTCACATAATGCGTTTATCTGGGGATGGTAAGGGGTAGTGCGGCGGTGCTGTACACCGCATGCATCCCAGAGACAATGTAACAGTTCACTCATGAACTGCGACCCCTGATCGGTTAGGATCTCACTAGGGAAACCTACCCTAGAAAAATGTTCAGCAAATCTGCTGCCACCTTCATTTTCCCTTCCCTTTTTCCTTCTCCCATTCGCCTTTTCCTTCTCCCTGCTCTTTGGCTTGCTGTCCCCAGTGTCACACACTCCTACCTACAGTATTATGTATTATTTATTTTTTCCGTTTTCAATGTTGTGTTCTCACTTTTCCCCCCATTATTTCTGTACATTCATAGTGTGAATGATACAGTGGCAGCCTACCCTTTCACTTGCAGAGGATCGCAGCGAAGCAGGTTGCCAGCGGAGGAGAGCAGGACCACAGCGCTATTGTAGGGCAGACACCGTAAGGAGGGGCGTTTGACATCACAGCGCTGGTGCGTGCTCCTCCCCCATACCTCCGAAGCCCTCGTGCGTGCACACACACCATCACGTGGCCGCCACCTGCACTATCCTGTTCGGCCGCCCGCGCACAGTTTCTTTTGCTGCCCGTCCGCGTAGAGCTTTTTGCCCTCCAGCGCACTCCAGGTTTCGCTACCTGCGCACCCCCCGCCCTGGGGCACACACACCAGTTTGCGCACCGCTGCATTCAATCACAACACCCACACATACTCAATCACAACTCACACTGCACTCACCACACACTGCACTCACCACACACTGCACGCACACACTCTCTCACCCTGTACACTCTCTCACCCTGCACACACTCTCACACTTTTACCTGGGGGGGAGGGGTATTACTCCGCATGCTCCGGTCCCCCTTGTGGGGTAAACAGACAGGAGGAGGAAGGGCTGTCTGTGTGCACGGAAAGCCCCGCAGAGAGCAGAGAAGCAGCAAGTCCCAGCCCCCACAGCAGAGAGCAGAGAAGCAGCAAGGCCCCGCAACAAACAGAGAGCAGAGAAGCAGCAAGGCCCCGCCCCACAGCAGAGAGCAGAGAAGCAGCAAGGCCCCGCCCCCACAGCAGAGAGCAGAGAAGCAGCAAGGCCCCGCAACAAACAGAGAGCAGAGAAGCAGCAAGGCCCCGCCCCCACAGCAGAGAGCAGAGAAGCAGCAAGTCCCCGCCCCCTGTCACGGTAGCTTATGACAAGATATAATGAACACCAAATATCTGGGTTGAACTGAACGAGGCTTAGATATAATAAAATATAATTTATTCCTTAAATAAGGTGAACACATCAATATAGTACAATTAACAGACAAGAAGATAACACTTACTTAGAGTTGGGGGATGGAGAAGTATCCACTAGCAATTCTCCAGCAGTCCAGTGACATTCAAGATGGAATCAGAAGCATAACTCCAGCAATCCAGTGACATTCAAGATGGTATCAGAAGCACAACTCCAGCACAACTAAAAACTGTAGGGTTGACACAGTTTATATACCTGTGCAACCCTATTCTTAACATTGAACACAGCCTATTGGTGAACAATTAACTATCCACTATCTAATGTGGAGACACAGACTAACATACTAACCCGTGCCCTCAGGTAACAATTAGACTGGCAGAGTTTGTTGATTGACTAATACTTAATCCCTAGACATTGGGTAAACAATCAAGGCAGTTAGCTTTTTGATCACCGTGCTTAGGCTACTCAGCCGTCTGCCCTTCATGACCTATTAGCCTAGCAAATGGCGTCTGCATTTTCAGAATAGATCCAAAATAAAATACATATACACTTTAATATCACAACACAATAGAAGAGCCACACCGCTCACTAAGTCAATAATAATTAGTTATCTCCTTCTCTCTAGTTAATTGAAAACACAAATGGGTGCTGCCTATGTACTTAATGCTAATAGTATTAACAATTGAATGAAGGTGTGACAAAGTCACAGAATCATCCACAGATAGTACATTTGTGGTGCACACCACAATAGTATATATTTTTGTATTTTATACAGTGATAATATAATGTGAAAAACCATAAGTGACACAGACTAAAAATCACACAAACAATTTTAAAATTCCACGTGGTGTTCCCTGACCAGTCCCAATGAGAACAATTCAATATACTTCACAGCTGTAACAATTAAACAGCCTGATTTAATGAAGTTATGACCACATTGCTGAGACTCATATGCACATATATAGGATTGCGTAATTCTTAGAGCTTAATAAGCCCAATCTAGCACCCATATATATAGCACCAACGAAGGTAGGTAACAGACTGTAAATAGCAATTATTATTGTAAATAAATAGGGGGAGTTCCCTATTGCCAAGCTCACATATGTTACTAGTAACAGCCCAGCTCTAGCATCGCTGGCAAGTTGTACTCGGGAAAACCTATTGCTAATGGTATATTCATCATATGTGGAACATATTGCACTCAAATTGTAATGACAACTTTCAGGATTGTAAAAACAAAATCATAGATTACAAGTCTATCAGTCTTAACCCTTAGTCCTCCGTAATTAATCACACAGCTGTGTGAGGGCAGGCAGCAGGCTGTAGTATACCGCAGTTAGTAAATAAATGTAGGGCAATCCCTATTACTAACCTCACATATGAATGCTGTTAATAATAACAGCCCAGCTCTAACATCGCTGGCAAGTATTACTAGGGAAAGCCTATTCTAGTGATACAAATAACATATGTTGCAATGTAATCATTCAGAGTTGTAACAGCGGATACTTAGCTACAAACGCTGCCAGTCTTAGCCCTCAGATCTCCATAGACAGCGGCGCGCTGTATGAGTCCCAGCAGTGACTGAGTCAGTCACACCATGTGCGTGACGTCACCACGTCAATAAGCCCACGCCCTACGCGTTTCTCTCCAGGCGGAGCTTCGTCAGGGGCAGGTGGGTGATGGTTCAGCCCATAATACTGATTTATATACCCTCCGCAATATGCGATTCAATCAGTGCAGCTAATAGAGAGATTAGTATGTTATATCACAATTGCACTCAAGAAATGACCAGAAATATGGTCATCATGATGCCCGTAGTTAGAGTCGCAACCTCTCCAAATGGGCTGATAACATCAAGCTTATCCCACATATTAAAATCACTTTGAACAATTCCTAAATAATTTTAATAATCGGAATCTAATAATAAAAAATAAGTCACATATTTAATTATATAAACATATTGCTCTGCACAATACCTAGTTAAATACTGATACTGAGTGTATCTAGACCAGAGTATGGCCAACTCATGCGGATAGAGAGGCAAGTAAAAGTATAGCACTGTTTGGAAAATATCCAATTCAGGATTGAATACTCCTTCTGTTGTAATGAAAATAGGGAAGCAATAGGTACGGGGATATGTATAAGAGAGTGGCAACCAGATTGGGATATAGAGTGAAGTGGGGCATTCAAATGAAAGGGGTAAATGTGAAGCCCTCATTTAAGCCCAGTGGATATAAAGTTTTTAAGCGATATATCCACTCTGCTTCTCGTGGCAGGAGTTTGAGATCAATGTCACCACCACGTATGTTACTTTTAATCAAATCGATCCCCATGAATTGTCTCAGAGGGATAGTCCTGACGTGAAAGTCCATCAGCATTGCTGTTTTCACTACCCTTTTTGTGCTGAATAATAAACTCAAACTCTTGCAAGGCCAAGCTCCACCTTAGCAACTTGGCATTCTACCTTGATGTCCTCTGCAGCCAACTCATGGGGTTGTGGTCTGTGAGGACCGTGAAAGCCCTTCCATACACATAGGGCTGGAGGTTTTTGAGTGCCCACACAATGGCCAAGCACTCTTTCTCAATGGTGGCATAGGCCACCTCTCTGGGAAGTAGTTTTCGGCTGAGGTACACCACAGGGTGCTCTCTACCGTCGTCCCCCACTTGGCTCAACACAGCCCCAATGCCATAGTCCGAGGCATCAGTCTGTATGAGGAAATGTTTGGTATAGTCTGGGGCAGCCAGCATGGGGGCCCCAGCAAGCGAAGTTTTCAGTGCCTGCAAAGCAGTTTCACAGGCAGGAGTCCAGGTGATAAGCACAGGCAGTTGCTTTTTAGTCAAATCAGTCAGGGGTTTGGCCACGGCGCTGTACTGTGGGACAAACTTCCTATAGTACCCTGCGGTGCCCAAAAATGTTATGACCTGTTTCTTGGTTTTTGGAACAGGCCACTGAACTATGGCTTCTACCTTGGCTGGCTCTGGTTTGAGGTGCCCTCCACCCACCCTGTGCCCTAAGTACAGGACCTCTGCCATCCCTACCATGCACTTAGTGAGTTTCAAGGTAAGCCCAGCCTCCCTGATCCTATCTAGCACCACATCTACATGTCCTAAATGGGAGTCCCAGGAATTACTAAAGACAGCAATGTCATCTAAGTAAGCACTGGCATAGCTCTGCATCCCTTCCAGTAACCTATTGACCAGGCGTTGGAAGGTAGCCGGGGCATTCTTCATCCCAAATGGCATCACCAAAAACTCATAGAGGCCACTTGGAGTGATGAATGCTGACTTCTCCCTAGCCTCCAGGGTCATTGGGATTTGCCAATAGCCTTTGCTCAAATCCATGGTGGTCAGATACTTTGCCCCCGCGAGTTCATCCAGTAATTCATCCATGCGGGGCATGGGGTAGGCATCTGACACCGTCCCAGCGTTGAGCAAGTGGTAGTCCACACAAAACTGGGTGGTCTTGTCCATCTTAGGGACTAGAACTACCGGGCTTGCCCAAGGACTCTGGGATGGAGTAATTACCCCTAGGGTCAGCATCTCCTCTATCTCCCTCTCCATACTCGTCTTGACCTCTGCTGACACTCTATAAGCGTGCTTATGCAGAGGCCGCAGGTCCCCTGTGTGCACTGGGTGTTTTGTGAGATGTGTGGTCCCTGGCATGTCAGTGAAGAGGGCCCCATACTTAGCTAGCATGTCCCTGGCTTCTCCCTAGCACTCAACTGTGCCCCTATCTCCACCTGCTCCACAGTGTGTCCCTGCCTAGCCTCCCCTAGGAGATCAGGCAGAGCATTGCTCGCCGGATCCTCCAGCAGTGGGCTACAAATAGCCATTACTGCTCCCATACTCGGTGCTCTGTACTCTTTCAACATGTTAATGTGATATGTCTTGTGCCTCTCAGGCTCTAACTGTAAAACATAGTTGTACTCATTCACCTTTCGGATTACCGGGTACGGTCCCGACCAGGCAGCCATCAACTTGTTCTCCCGAGTGGGTTTGAGAACAAGCACCTGCTGTCCTGGGATGAATTCCCTGCTATGGGCATGCCGGTCATACCATTGCTTTTGCTTAGTCTGAGCGGCCCTGAGGTGGTCATGGGCCACCCCCATGAGCATCTCTAACCGGTCTCTGAGATCTACTACATACTGGATCACTGAAGCATCAGTAGCAGTAGTCTCCCCTTCCCATCCCTCATGGAATAGGTCCAGAGCCCACGTACCCTGCGGCCATATAGTAGCTCGAAGGGGGAGAAGCCTGTAGATTCCTGCGGTATCTCTCGGTAGGCAAACAGCAAGTGCTGTAAATGAATCTCCCAGTCTTTCCCCTCCGCCTCTATAAAGGTCAGAAGCATCTGCTTCAGGGTACCGTTAAACCTCTCACATAATGCGTTTATCTGGGGATGGTAAGGGGTAGTGCGGCGGTGCTGTACACCGCATGCATCCCAGAGACAATGTAACAGTTCACTCATGAACTGCGACCCCTGATCGGTTAGGATCTCACTAGGGAAACCTACCCTAGAAAAATGTTCAGCAAATCTGCTGCCACTGTCTTGGCACTTATGGTGCCCAGCGCTACCGCCTCAGGGTACCGGGTGGCACAATCCACCACCGTGAGGATGTGGCGCTTCCCTGACCTGCTAGGAATCATAAGGGGTCCTACAAGGTACATCGCTACTTTCTGGAAGGGTTCCCCTATTATCGGTAGGGGTTTCAGGGGTGCCTTCACACGGTCGCCCGCCTTACCCACTCGCTGGCAGGCATCACAAGAGCGGCAGAAAGTGCCCACATCTTGAGATGCCCCCGGCCAGTAGTAACGCTGTAATAACCGGGCTCGCGTCCTGTTGACCCCCTGATGTCCCGCTAACGGAATAGAGTGAGCTACCTGTAACAGTTGCTGTCGGTACCCCTGGGGCACTACTAGCTGTCGCTTACCGGTCAATCCCTCCTCTATACCTGGGTTCCCTTCTTCTCTATACAGGAGTCCCTTATACCATAGGCAGCGCTCAGTGCCCTCCCCTGCCTGAGATTCAGATGCCCGAAGTCTCACGCCAGCCAGGGTAGGGTCTGTCTTCACTGCCTCCCTAAACTGGGCTCCTAATTCTGGCCACCCCCCAGTCATGTCATTGTCTGGAGAATGGGGAAGGGTGAGGGGAAACAGTAAGTCAGTCTGTTGTTGCGAAAAGGGGGGAAGGGAAACACAAAATGACTGTGCACCCTAAAAGAATTCACTTATATGCACACCAAACTAATGTAAAAATTAACTTTTAATAAATTCCTTAAAACCTATCCCTCCGTTGTTTCTATAAGTCTGTGGTTGCAACTGATCCTGGCTTACCTCCCCGGGCTCTTCTGCGCCCTCCGCTAAAGTTGGTCCCAAAGGCTGAGGGACTGGCGCCGCCGCCATTGCCGCTGTCTGGCTCCGGGTAACCACCGCCACTGCAGCGGGCCTGGGCACTCGGTCATAAGTGCAGGTCATTGGCCCCAGATTGTTGCCAAGAAGAACATCGGCATCCAAACCGGGTAAAAACCCCACCTCCCGCACACCCTGGCCCTCCCCCAATCCAAATAGATGCTGCCATTTGCAGGAAACGGGGCTCTCCGTCGGCCACAGTGATCTGTATCCCAGGGCCTGGGATCAATTCCTCTGGCCGGACCATATCAGGTCGGACCAGGGTCACTGCAGCTCCTGAATCCAGCAAGCTGACTGCTTGCCGGTCACCGACTGTGACCGGGGTGAGATGTCTGCTCCGGCCGTCCGTCTGCTGCAGGTCCGCGCTGAGATGTCCTCCGCTCCTGGCTGTAGGCACCGATGAAACCGGGACAGGTGCTGCATGGGACGTCTCGCTGGGAGTTGGTTCCATGACCGGTCCAGAGTCTGTGGTGGAAGCTACCCGCACGCGGGCTACCGGCTTCACAGCTGCGGTGCGTTGCCCCTGATGGGGTCCGCCGGAACGCAGGGGTTCCGGGCAATCAGGTCTGATTTGACCAGGGCGGTTGCAGTTGTAGCACCGGCGTTCGTGCTGGAGCTCCCCTGCCTTCGGTGGACTGCTGCCTGCAGGCGGCCTGAGTCCATTGGGGGGTATTGGCAGACTTTCTGGCTGGTGCCGCCGCCACCGCCGCCTTGGCTACTAGTTTGGCGGTCATCAGGGCTCGGCTGGCCACAGTCATCTGCAAGCCTTGCCGCATCCTGGTAAGTCTTGGGCTTCTTGTCGTACACCCAAGCCCTCACCGCCGACGGGCACTGCTGCATGAGCTGCTCCTGAAAGATGAGGTCCAGCAGGCGTTGGTAAGTCCGTGCCTCATAGCCCTCCACCCAGCGTATCCCGTATAAAGCCATGCGGGTCGCGTAGGTAACATAGGACTCCTGGGGCTGCCTCTCCTCCTGCCGGAATTTACCCCGGTAGGCTTCAGGGGTAAAACTGTACTGAAACAATAACAGTTCTTTCAGGTGGTCATAGTCATCAGCATACTCATCTGGAAGCACCATCATTGTCTGTTTAGCCAAGCCGGACAGTGAGGGGTCCAAACGTGCAACCCTATGCTGGGGAAGCACTTTGTACCGCCGGCACTGCGTTTCAAAGTTCTTTAAGAAACTGTCAATCTGGTCAGTGCCTTCCACGAACTTGGTAAGACTGTGCTGGTCCAGTTTGAGTTCATCTGTCTTGGGTTGGACAGGGGGGCAATAAGCGGGTCTGTTCACTGCCATAGTGATAAACTGCAGCCGCTCTTCCGGTGTCCCTCTGTCTCCCCACGCAGTAATCAGTGCCAACATTTCAGGGGTGAACGGATTGGTAGCCGCAGCAACCAGTACCCCTCCTGTTGCACTGCTCCCGGGAGGTGCACTCGTTCCCTCCCCGAGAATCCGCCGCCCCGGCACTGAGTTCCTTCAATGATCTCCGGGTGGCTGTAAAAGGGCAAGCTGAGCTGTATCCTGAGGCTCTGCAAGCCGGGCTTCATAGTCACCGATTGCATCAACCATGTCTGTGACCTCCTGGTTCTCATAGGGCAGTCCATATTCACGGCACTTGTCCTTCAGCTGAGCTCGGGTCCTCATGTTGGATGAGCCTTCAGCCTCGCTCATGGTTCAGTCGCAGCAGTGAGGTGGTGTTACAACTTGTGTTAACTGTTGCACTACAGTGTGTTCAATATCTTTAGTCCCAGGAACTTGCAATTACCATCAAGTTCCTACTATGTTACAGTATTCCGCAGTATACTGTAACACAGGTCAATTTCAATCCCGCCACTGCCACCAGTTAATTATAGAGCTTGTCACGGTAGCTTATGACAAGATATAATAAACACCAAATATCTGGGTTGAACTGAACGAGGCTTAGATATAATAAAATATAATTTATTCCTTCTATCTCCTTCCAGCGGGGCGGGGCGGGGTCTTCTTCCCGCCTTCGGCCACGCCCTTGTCTTTTTTCTTCTCCGGAGGTCCTTCCTCCGCGGCGTCTGGCTTCAAAATGAGACGACATAGGCTTTTAAAGGCCTATGACGTCACATTTTTCGTCATGGTTCCCACGGTCCTGATTGGGCCGTGAAAACCATGTGTTTTGGCCGACAAAAAAAAAAAGAAACATGGCCGTGCACACATGGTACTAGAGCCAATCAGAGCGTGGGAACTTTATCTCTACTCTGATTGGCTCTGGTATACCATGTGTCAGGGGCTTGGGGGAGAATGGATGTGACGTCAATGAAAACCTGACACATGGTACGGGAGCCAATCAGAGCGTGGGAACTCCATCCCTACTCTGATTGGCTACCATACCATGTGAGGGCAGCCATGTGCCTTTTCATGACGTCATCTTAAAGGCAATTGAAGCAAAGCCATTCTGATTGGCTGTGCTTTCATTCCCTTTAAGTGACGTCATCATTTTTTTTTTGTCGGCCAAAACACATGGTTTTCACGGTCCAATCAGGACCGTGGGAACCATGACGCAAAATGTGACGTCATAGGCCTTTAAAAGCCTATGTCGTCTCATTTTAAAGCCAGACGCCGCGGAGGAAGGACCTCCGGGAAAGAAAGAAGACCAGGGCGTGGCCGCAGACGGGGAGAAGACCCCGCCCCGCCCCGCTGGAAGGAGATAGAAGAAAGAAGAACACAGATGAAGATGGATTACAGATAGAAGACCCGTGGATTGGTTTGGATTTTTAGTTTAATGTTTATTATTTTCTGGTTTATTATTTTATGGGTTCCTGATCGTGGATTGGTTCGTGAGTAAGCTTGCGCAACGGGAATTGGTGGGGGCAAGTAATGGTAAGTTAACTAAAGAAATGTATTTTATTTAACTTGTTAATTTTTTCAAAAGGTTTTTTAACATGTGTATTTTTTTTTTGTGGTATTTCATTTCTTGCCACTGTATGTATGTATGTATATATGCCTAGAGAGATATATACATACAGTACAGTACAGGGTAAGAAATGATGTTGTTTTAAAAGCTGGATTAGATGTGTTTTAAATTATTTTGTGTATGCTGCTACAGTATGCTTTATTGTGAGTTTAAAGTATTTTAAAATTAGATAGATGTATTCCTTGGTATTGTATTGTGTGTTTGAGGAAGGTCAGGGATAGGCTTGGTTTGTAAAGGTTGTATTTTTGTCGGTACTTATATTTTTTCAAAGGCTTAATTGTTCTGCTCTAGGCGTGAATTTGTTAATGGTTTTATTGTTCGGGATCTAGTGTGAATTGTTTAGGGATGTAAATAATGATTGCTAATTGAGTTTTGTTTACTTGGTTGATTAATTTGCAGAATGTATATGGTGCATAGATATTTAGGCATCATTTATATTGGAATGTAAGTTGTTTAAATGGCTTTTCAGAGGTTTAGTGATGATTTAGATTGAGAGATCAGTTATGTATATTAAAGGAAATTGATTTTAATTTAGTGTGTATGTATGGAGAAGTGTTTGGTTGTAGGACAGTGCTTTTGATAACCCTTCTACATTTATTTGTACTGTATATTGGCTTATCATGGGTGTGTATATAACGTGTGTATTGTGACATAGTCCAAAGATGTTAGGCAGCTTTCTGCCCCATTTTAGAGCAGAAAGTGCAGGAATAGTTAAAAATGATCCGTTCCACAGCTTCCCATTAACTCAGGCAGCTGGATGGAAAATCCAGACCACAGATTACAATGGCTCTAGTTCTCCCTCACCTGCTCTTCTAATAACATGCACAGATATTTAGAGCAGAGAGGTTTTGCATTTCACTCTCTCTCCTTAGAGCCTGGAGGCTGGGGGTATCGCTGCTCCCCTGTTTCCAGTGTCGGGGTTGACGGCCCCTCCACGTATCACAGTACCAGAGGATTTGCCTGGACACCACAAACAGATAAGACAAAACAAATGGTTACTGCTGTTGCTAAAAGACTGTGCTGTATTTTGTGACCCTAAATGAGAGAGCATTGTTTTAAGCTGGGGAACCAGTTTAGTTGGCCAGCAGCTGTTAGAGAGACTGATTCTGATGTGTAGTTAGATCCCTGAAAGGGATAGGATTTTGCTTATATGATTTTGGTTTTATTTCTTGAAATAACAGTGTGGGAAATATTGTAACACTGAAATATGTGAACTGCTGAATGAAAGTATCTGAGTACCTCTAACCTTCACATGTTAAAGCTGCAGTACCTTACTTGGATGAAAATAAAGCAGGCAGAAGCCTGAGTTAAGCAGCATAATACTTTGCATGATCCTGTTTGTTGTATAATTAACCCTAGAAGACTGTGTCGGGAAGAACCCAGACAGACGTCAGCACTACAAAAGAGGGGCGTTTGTCACATATGGTGGAGGATGCGGGCAGACACTAAAGTCTGTGGGTTTGCAAATAAATGCGGGGGTTTAAAATGGCCGCCCAGCTAAAGTAAAATACAGAGGCTATGAGTGAAGTCTGTCCCACTGTGTATATCAGTTGTGCTTCTAGCATACACAGAGAATGTGTGAAGTGGGGATGCAATAGCACCCTGAACCCAAACAGAAAACCAAAATGTTTTGCTGAAGAAAAAAAAAAATTTTTTTTGCATCTAGCAAGTGCTGTTTGTAAAGCTAATGCCTTTTTGCTGAAGTGAGTGAATTTGCAGCTAGCAAGTGCTGTATGTAAGTTGCTGAAGTGAGTGAAATTGCAGCTAGCAAATTGTCTCTGCCGGGTTTATAAAATGGCCGACGTAGAATGTTTGTTTTGCAATGCACGTAATCTTGAAAAACAGTGTCCCTTCAGGCCATACGATGATGATGACGACGACTCGTATGTGGCCCCTGGAGGAGAGCCGTACCCACAGATGAATTTAGTATGCTGGGCCTGTCATGAAGCAGGTCACATGGAAGATGTGTGTCCCAAAATTTTCAAAGACAAACAGCGGCAAAATAATGCAATGCCCTGTGAGTGCAAGCAAGATGTGGAAGCTGATACCAGTGAGTGTGTGCCCAGTACCACTGATATCTCTGGAGCTAATAAAGCAAAAAGAAAGAAGAAGAAAAAGAAAACGGTTCCTCAAGTCACAGGGGAAGTGACCGAGCCACTTGAACCTGCGCTGTCAGCACATGCGTCAGAAAGGCGCCGAGATGTGCTGCAGACCGGAGTGACCGGCAGAATTGTCACGGGAACAGTGGCAAAGGAAAAGGAGGAGCAAAGGGAAGCTGAATCCTTGAACCAGGATAAAGAGGCTTTGGTTTCTGCACTCCAAGCTGCCCGCCATGATTATGAAGTCCTGTGGCAGGATTTGGGGAAGGAGCGAGAATGTTATAAGAAGGTGCAAGAAGCGAACGCAGAGTTACAGAGGTGTATACTCCCAGCTTTACAAGAGCACGAGGCTTTGAAAAAAACAGAGTCTCTCTTACGGAGTGAGCTGGAAGAGGTGACGACTAGTCTGGAAAAGGCCAACATCGTAATTACTATCCTAAAACAGAAATACGGGAAAGCTCTACAAGAGGTTCACGCACTCAGCACAGAGGTGAAAAACTCACGCCTGGAGGGCCACGGTCTGAACACAGAGCTGGGAATGTTGAAGCAAACCCATGAGATTGCCCTAAGTGAGTTAAAGACTGTAAAGCAAGAAAATGAGAGTCTGAAATTGGAAAATTCAGATTTGACTGTCCAAGCAGAAAAAGTAAAGAAACAGTTGACTCAGGAAAAATTAGAAGTGCAGGAAGCACTACAGAATGCATTGATGCACACTCGGACCCAGCACCAGGAAGAAATGGACGCTCTGAGAACAGAATTGCGACATGTATGCACAAAACAGAATTCTCTCGTGGAGGAACTTAACGTTTTGAAAAAGGAGAAAAGCATTAGAATAATTCAGAAGCACTGCAAAGCTCTTATCCAAGGAAGAAGGGAAAGAGAAAATTATCGGCGTAAACGCGCCGCAACTATCATCCTACAGGCTGCCTACAGAGGGATGAAAATTCGTCAGTTTAATCGCCGGAATAAAGCAGCCTGTGTTCTTCAATCATTCTACCGTGCCCGCATGGTACGAAACAGGTTCCTCATTATGAAAGGAGCAACTATAAAAATCCAGTCTCTGACTAGGATGACACAGAACAGGATTCGCTATCAAACCCTGAGAAAGGCGTCACTGGTTATCCAGCGGTACTTTCGCCTGAATAAATGTAGGCCTCAGGAAAGAGAAGCCCAAGACATGCCTGCCGGCTGCAAAGGTAAAATGCCACAGGGTACAGCCAGAGTTAGTGAGAGCCCCATCAAGGTAATCAGTGCTTCATCTTCTAAGTACCATATAATTGCCCCAGAGGGGAAATCCCAAATCTCTGAGAGTGATGGTCGTGAGAAAATACATGGCAGTAAGAAGTACCATAAAGGTTCAAAGGTTGCAAAGCAAAAGCGACGAAGGTCAACGCTGGCCTTGAATTTTTCCGGATCTCGCCACCCTGGGCCACAATATAAAGACGAAGACTATCCGGCCCCAGAGTTCCGTCAGAAGCTAAAGAAACAGTCCAGTCATTTGCAGGTTGCAGCGGCCTATGAAATAAAGTCAGGAAATGTAATGGACTGGAAGTCAAAGAAAAAAAAAAATGTGTTTGGGGAATTGACCGATATTTTTTTTTGTTATTACACATGTGGACTATGTCACGGACACTTAACTATGCAAATAAGCTATTGTAGTTAAGGTATATTAGGCCTCTAGAATAAGCATTTTGTCAAGGTTACAATGTTATATTGGTTCTCTGTGTTGAAAATGTAGCTAAACTACAAATTAATATACAGGGTTGATGGCCCTTTCAGTTGGTAAATTATATAATGAGGTTCATATTCTAGAGTAGAACAACCCAGGGAGGTAATAGAAATTGTCTGGTTTTCTGAATATATTTAGCATATCCTGGGTTATAAGAATGTGTGCTAGACATTTATTTTTCAAAATAGTTCCCTAATAGAGAGCAACAAAATATGCCAAATATTGTCCATAATTGCTGTGGAAAAAGTTCATATTCGTGTCATGTGAATACTTAATGTTGTACTGAGGAGTTAGCTCAAGTATTTCAGGTAGGACGCTCACCCCAGTGAGGTCCATGGCCGCTCACCCCAGTAGGTGTGAGCTGGGGAGGGGGATATGTGACATAGTCCAAAGATGTTAGGCAGCTTTCTGCCCCATTTTAGAGCAGAAAGTGCAGGAATAGTTAAAAATGATCCGTTCCACAGCTTCCCATTAACTCAGGCAGCTGGATGGAAAATCCAGACCACAGATTACAATGGCTCTAGTTCTCCCTCACCTGCTCTTCTAATAACATGCACAGATATTTAGAGCAGAGAGGTTTTGCATTTCACTCTCTCTCCTTAGAGCCTGGAGGCTGGGGGTATCGCTGCTCCCCTGTTTCCAGTGTCGGGGTTGACGGCCCCTCCACGTATCACAGTACCAGAGGATTTGCCTGGACACCACAAACAGATAAGACAAAACAAATGGTTACTGCTGTTGCTAAAAGACTGTGCTGTATTTTGTGACCCTAAATGAGAGAGCATTGTTTTAAGCTGGGGAACCAGTTTAGTTGGCCAGCAGCTGTTAGAGAGACTGATTCTGATGTGTAGTTAGATCCCTGAAAGGGATAGGATTTTGCTTATATGATTTTGGTTTTATTTCTTGAAATAACATTGTGGGAAATATTGTAACACTGAAATATGTGAACTGCTGAATGAAAGTATCTGAGTACCTCTAACCTTCACATGTTAAAGCTGCAGTACCTTACTTGGATGAAAATAAAGCAGGCAGAAGCCTGAGTTAAGCAGCATAATACTTTGCATGATCCTGTTTGTTGTATAATTAACCCTAGAAGACTGTGTCGGGAAGAACCCAGACAGACGTCAGCACTACAAAAGAGGGGCGTTTGTCACAGTATATATATAAATATATACTGTATATATCTCTCTCTCTTTCTCTCTGTCTCTCTGTATATATACAGTATATATATATAGTTGCATGATGAAGCCACAGTACAAATTCATGGGTGAAGGGTGGGTATCGGGCCTGTGTGGCTTAACCCCTTAATTACCTTTGCGGTTATTATCTGATAAGGTGTTTAAGGGGTTAATTGATATCTGAATGTAATTGCAATGTATTGGCTTTTGATTTTTGTTTACTTGGTTGTAGGGCAGTATGCTTTTGATAACCCTTCTACATTTATTTGTACTGTATATTGGCTTATCATGGGTGTGTATATAACGTGTATATATATATATATATATATATATATATATATATATATACTGTATATATCTCTTTCTTTTTCTCTGTCTCTCTGTATATATACAGTATATATATATACTGTATAGTTGCATGATGAAGCCACAGTACAAATTCATGGGTGAAGGGTGGGTATCGGGCCTGTGTGGCTTAACCCCTTAATTACCTTTGCGGTTATTATCTGATAAGGTGTTTAAGGGGTTAATTGATATCTGAATGCAATTGCAATGTATTGGCTTTGTATTTGCTATGTATGTTGTGGACAAGACAAGGATTTTGCTGGCAACGGACACTTCGTATTGATGAGGTCAGTAGTACTTTATTTGTATATGCTAGTTAATGTTTTTAATAATGGCCAATTAATCTATTATCCATATCTGGATAATAGTTATTTTGCACATTATTGTACTGTAGGTGTTGGGGGGGGGGGGGGGGGGTGCATGTATTGAATGTATAGGCCAGGTATATTTTTTTTTACATTCAGGGTTTGTTCCGTGGTTTTGTGTGGGACCTCTGGAGACCACCTGTGGGTATTCTCGGGTATCCTAAAGGGTAGCAGGCTGGTGGTTCCACGGGTGACACATGCGGGGATGACGATGTGTGGTCCCACTTCTGTGGGGGCACCTCCGACCCATAGTCTGCGGGCATGACGATGTGTGGTCCCACTTCTGTGGCGGCACCTCCGACCCGTAGGTGCGGGGATGATGATGTGTGGTCCCACTTCTGTGGGGGCACCGCGGACCCGTAGTGAGCACCCGTGAGTTCCCCAGACCCCCATGGGAACCACCCGAGGCCCTGCAGACACCTGTGGGTTTGACCCGGGGCTCCCAGACATCCTTGGGCCTACCGTGGGGACCCAATTGTGGCCCACGGTGACCCAAGGAGACCACCTGAGGGCCATGGTGCTGGCAGGATCCACCAGCAGGCCTCCAGAACCTGTGGAATGCTGCTGGTAAACTGTAGGTCTGTCCAGGTGCCCTGCCAGCCCACCGGGGACTAGTGTGGGGCTGCGTTATGAACCCTGTATGTAAAAGGATAAATCTTGTATTTATGGGGGGGGCACAGGGGGTGGGTAATGTATTTAATAAATAGAATGCTGTTTATTGTGGGTCATTGTACTGTTTTTAGTGTGGGTACTGGGGGTGGGGTGTTTCCCCAACGGTATGTGGGTAGGCCTCCCTTGTGGGTACTGACTGGGTGGTTAGGCCTCACGGGGGGGGGGGGTAGTGTGGGAGGGTATGTAGGCATCCCGAGTGGTGGGTGAGGGTGGGTTAACCCCTTCATGACTGTAGCGGTTAATAACCGCTATGGTGATTAAGGGGTTAGGGGACATTACTTTGTATGTTTTAATTTTTGTGTCTGTTTTGCAGAAGCGGAGGGGCCATGGCCAGGACGGGGGGGGAGGGGTAATGGTATGTGTGTAGGGGGGAGGGTGGTTAGACCTCAAAGTATGCACATTGGGTCCCCCCCTCCCCACATTTACATATACTGCACTGACAGCAATGCAGGGAGGGAGATTTACTGGTAACAGAAACATCTCTCTGCCTTCAGTGTAATCTGTTTAAAGCCCCCTCCCCCCTAATGTGTGTTTCTGTAAAATCTCTCTCCCTTCAGTGTAATCTGTTTAACATAAACATTAGGGGGGAGGGGGCTTTAGGCCTTTACATCTCTCTGCCTTCAGTGTAATCTGTTTAACAGAAACATTAGAGGGGAGGGGGCTTTAGGCCTTTACATCTCTCTGCCTTCAGTGTAATCTGTTTAACAGAAACATTAGGGGGGAGGGGGCTTTAAACAGATTACACTGAAGGCAGGGAGATACAGGGAATGTACTGTATTGTTCATCATGTACTGTACATTGCAATGCTGTGTATAATGTATAAGGTTTTTTACAATTAGATAGATGTAATCCTTGGTATTGTAAGGGTTAGCTTTGGTTTTAAATTGTGTTTTCTGGTTGGTACTTACAGTATATATTGATTTTTGTTTACTTGATTGGTTAAAATAGTTGACTTGTTTGGAAGTGTTTGTATTTACTGGTAGAGTAGCTTGCAATTATATTGTTAACATTCATTTGCAGAATGTATATGGTGCATAGATTTTATGCATCATTTATACAATGTAAATGCAATGTACTGTGTGGATTGGAATGTTATGTTTTATATTGTAAAATCAGTTAGGATTATTAAATGGATTATTATTATTGTCTGTATAGAGAAGCGTTATTTGTAGGACAGTATGATTTTGATAACCATTCTACATGTATTTGTATATTGGTTCATCATCTGTGTGTATATATACTGTATACTGTATACTGTATATATCTATATATCTATATACAGTATCATATATATATATATATATATAAACAGAAAAAGAGAGAGAGCGCACGCCCCATAGCATAATACTGCGTGATTTATTTTAAAATTGGGGAAGGGATGGAAGGGAGGGGGGGGAAATCGCACTCACAAGATTAAAAGTTTTAAAAGGCAGTTTGTGAATTATATCACCACCATCCGGTACTGCTGGGCTAAATCACTTCCAGATAGCTGATCAAGATCACTCCCAACTGGATAAGGACGCCGTTCTACCGTCTGTATACTGCTCAAATTCAGCTTTCCACTCCGAATGGCCGCTGTATTCTTCCCGCGCTTGGTATGGCCTCGTGCGCGTGCGCAGCGTCTTCGTGACGTAATCGCGCTCCTCAGTATCCCTGACGCGTTTCGTCACCAATCGGCGACTTTCTCAAAGGGCTGATGATTCATGGGTAAAAGTCCTGCCCTTATATACAGCCAGTCCAGTGATTAATGATTAATCGCAAGGTGATGTTTAACCCTTAATTTGCTATTAGGGTGCCGCTTATATGAATAGATACTACAGATGACTGACAGCAAAAGAGGCAAATTTAGAACCAAAATCTATGGAGATAAACACTTAATGTGGGAGGATCTAAATCACTTAATTCGTATACAAAACACATAAAATTACATATTTAAAACCACATACTCTAAAGATAAAAATAAATGTAATTCATATGTTGGGATAAGTTAACTGACAAACAAAATACATCTTGCACTACTAAAAAAACCCTTATTGGTCAAATACTTACTACATGTAATGACAAAATTAAGTAACAATATATTCCTTATCTAGAACATATGGAAAAAAGTAAACATTGAATTATATTAGTAAACACATAACAGAAATACTAATAATAAACAATGTGTTATTCCATCAATGAACAAAGAGTCCAAGGGGTGTAAATGGGAGAGAGAAAGAGTTATATATGTATACAGTATATATATACACAGTATATACTGTATATGTACAGTATAGGGATTGTTATTATATATATACTGTATATATATCCAGTATATATATATACAGTATATATTTATTTCTCTTCATGTATTTATTTAGATTTATTTATTAATTGTGGGGCTGCTGTGCGTGAATTTTTTTTATTGGGGGTGAGGGGGGTGTTTGGCCCTTGGTGTGAGTTTAGGACTTGCAGCAGCAGCACAATTAATAAATAAATCTAAATAAATAAATGAATATAAATAAATACATTTAAAATACATTTTTATTGATAGTGTAGATGTGCAGAGGGTCTCCAGAGCAGAACCGCACTGGTTTCAGGTCTGGGGACCCCCTGCCCCCCGAGATACAGACCCCTTTTGGGGGTGCCGGTATCCCTCTGCTTGGTTTAACAGGCCGCGGTCACGTGATCGGGGCCTTTAAACACAGAGGGATACCGGCACCTCATAAAGGGGTCTGTATCTCGGGGGGCAGGGGGTCCCCCGACCTGAAACAAACACGGTTCAGCTCCCGAGACCCCCTGCACATCTACACTATAAATAAAAATGTGTTTAAAATGTATTTATTTGTATTTATTTATTTATTTATGTATTGCGGGGATGCTGTGTGATTTTTTTTTATTGTGGGTAGCGGGGGTGGGTGTGGTTATTTACACGGGATCCCCCTCCCCACATTTACATACAGTACACTGCACTCAGAAACACAGGCCAGGCAGATTTAACACACACACACAATAGGGGGAGTTTTTTTTTACATAGATTGCAGGGAAGCTTAACGCACACACACAATAGGGGGATAGGGGGAGGGGGTTTTACATAGATTACAGTGAAGTCAGGGAAGTTTAACACAGACATGAAAAATATGTATTGAATGTATTAATTGTTTATTATGCCTTAACCCCTTCATTACCTTAGCGGCTATACGCTATGGTAATGAAGCAGCATTTCTGTATTTTTAATAATATTGAGCAGGAGCAGGGGGCCCCCTGAGTTTAGATTTCTGTCTCAGGGAACCCCCTGCTCACTGTACAATATTATTAAAAATACAGAAATGCTGCTTCTTTACCATAGCGCATAGCCGCTAAGGTAAAGAATGATTCTTTAATGATGTGTGTGTTTTATTCACAGTGTAGATGTGCAGAGCGTCTCCGGAGCAGAAACGTTTTGGTTTCAGGTCCGGGGACCCCCTGCCCCCCGAGATACAGACCCCTTTTGGGGGTGCCAGTATCCCTCTGCTTGGTTTAACAGGCCGCGGTCACGTGATCGGGGCCTTTAAACGCAGAGGGATACCGGCACCTCATAAAGGGGTCTGTATCTCGGGGGGCAGGGGGTCCTCCGACCTGAAACCAACGCGGTTCAGCTCCCGAGACCCCCTGCACATCTACACTATAAATAAAAATGTATATTAAATGTATTTATTTGTATTTATTTATGTATTGCGGGGATGCTGTGTGATTATTTTTTATTGTGGGTAGTGGGAGGGGGGTGAAGGGGGTATTAGCCCCAACGGTGCTTGTTTTGGGCTTGCGGGGGGTAGCGGGAGTGGTTAACCCCGTCATGACCGTAGCGGTATTAACTGCTACGGTCGTGAAGGGGTTAAGTGCACCCGCAACCCCCCCGCAAGTCCTAAACTCACACCAAGGGCCAAATACCCCCTTCACCCACCCCCGCTACCCACAATAAAGCGGGCACGGTGGGTTAACCCCTTCATTGCCTTAGCGGCTATACGCTATGGCAATGAAGCAGCATTTCTGTACTTTTAATAATATTGTGCAGGAGCAGGGGGCCCCTGAGTTTAGATTTCTGTCTCAGGGAACCCCCTGCTCACTGTACAATATTATTAAAAATACAGAAATGCTGCTTCTTTACCATAGCGCATAGCCGCTAAGGTAAAGAACGAGTGTTTATTTACTGTATATACTGTATGTGTTTTATTTATACTGTACATGTGCAGAGGGTCTCCGGAGCAGAACCGCTGTGGTTTCAGGTCCGGGGACCCCCTGCCCCCCGAGATATAGGCCCCTTTTGGGGGTGCCGGTATCCCTCTGCTTGGTTTACAGGCCGCGATCACGTGATCGGGACCTTTAAACGCAGAGGGATACCGGCACCTCATTAAGGGGTCTGTATCTCGGGGGGCAGGGGGTCCCCCGACCTGAAACAAACGCGGTTCAGCTCCCGAGACCACCTGCACATCTACACTATAAATAAAAATGTATTTAAAATAATTTTTAATGTGCCGCTGTTTGCGCAGAGAGAGCAGCGGATCTCTCTCTGCTGCAAACACATCTCGCCCCCAGTATGTGCATATACAGTACTGTATGTGTACAGTACTGTATGTTAGGGGTTATAGGGGCTGTTGTTATACAGTATATATATATATATATATATATACAGTATATATACTGCATTACAATTCACTATAGGGGATGGCTTCAAGAGAACAGCTCGCAAGCGCCCTCATGTGTTTTTACACGGCATTGCAGTATTGTAGCTAGCCGGAATAAAATGCTTCAATCCCTGCCGGGAAAATAACGCAATGCACTCCGGCAGAAAACAGTCACAAACCTCAATACACCCGAGTATACCCGAATTCGCGGGACTAGCCGAGCTCAAATAAAGTGTGTCGCCAGTGTATACACTTTAATATCTACACATATTAATAAGCTCCATTCTGGTGGGCTCAGTGGGTCGACCTTTGCCAGTTTTTAATGCCTACAGTGACTCCACATATTGGCCAAATATGAACTCTCTGCGACCTCCAGAACTGGAGATACAGAAATGCACTTTAAAACATTAAAATACAGGCACATAATGAAGCATGGGAACAGGGGAACATACATTTTCAAGGTATAACAAGGTGCAAACCTCATCCCTGGACCGCAGTCCAGTTAACCCCTTGTCTCTCTGGTGAGGTCAGGGGATGGCCATATGGGGTGCAACCCCGTTAATACCGGGCCACCCCCTTTCTCCCTCTACACCCCCACAGCAGAGAGCAGAGAAGCAGCAAGTCCCCACCCCCACAGCAGAGAGCAGAGAAGCAGCAAGGCCCCGTCCCCACAACAGAGAGCACAGAAGCAGCAAGGCCCCGTCCCCACAGCAGAGAGCAGAGACACAGCAAGGCCCCGCCCCCCACAGCAGAGAGCAGAGAAGCAGCAAGGCCCCGCCCCCACAGCAGAGAAGCAGCAAGGCTCCACCGCCGCAGCAAGGCCCCGCAACAAACAGAGAGCAGAGAAGCAGCACAGAGCTTGTTCAACCACCCGTGCACAGCATCTGCCAGCACGCCGCCTGCGCTCCCACCCCCCAGTTTGTGCACCGCTGCCATAGACAGTAATAAACCTCACATTAGAAGTCGCCGGTGGCGGAGGGTCCATCTGCGACTGAACATCGGTGGCCAATAGGTAGCGGCGAAACTATTCCGATTCATAGCCAAGAAAGGCCACAGACCACTTCAGCATAATCCCACATTTTATTAGAACCAACAGCATGGAAATATAAAACAAGAACATTTCCTTTAAATATAAGAATGATACAAATAACCTGTTATAACTTAATCCTTTTAAAATGCTCGTTTTATGCACCATAAAGTCACTTTGCATTGTGATTCAGCGTAACACAGATACTGTACACTTGTGCACATATGCGAGCGTCTTATTCGCTGGTTATCCCTAAACATGCCTGGCTTTAGAGATAGGTATCTCCCCTGTGTGTGTCCTCTTGTGTGTCCAGGGTGGATAACTGACTAAATCCCTTCCCACATTCATACTGTCTCTCCCCTGTGTGTGCCCTCTTGTGTGTGTTCAGGCTGGATAACCGACTAAATCCCTTCCCACATTCCCCACATACATGCGGTCTCTCCCCTGTGTGTATCCTCTTGTGTCTGATTAGGCTCGATAAGGTACTAAATCCCTTCCCACATTCCCCACATACATACGGTCTCTCCCCTGTGTGTGTCCTCTTGTGTTTGATTAGGCTGGATAAGGTACTAAATCCCTTCCCACATTCCCCACATACATGTGGTCTCTCCCCTGTGTGTGTCCTCTTGTGTGTGTCCAGGCTGGATAACTGACTAAATCCCATCCCACATTCCCCACATACATGCGGTCTCTCCCCTGTGTGTGTCCAGGCTGGATAACTGACTAAATCCCTTCCTACATTCCCCACATACATGCGGTCTCTCCCCTGTGTGTGTCCTCTTGTGTACAATTAGGCTGGATAAGTCGCTAAATCCCTTCCCACATTCCCCACATACATGCGGTCTCTCACCTGTGTGTGTCCTCTTGTGTGTGTTCAGGCTGGATAACCGACTAAATCCCTTCCCACATTCCCCACATACATGCGGTCTCTCTCCCGTGTGTGTCATCTTGTGTGTGTCCAGGCTTAATAACTGACTAAATTCCTTCCCACATTCCCCACATACATGCGGTCTCTCCCCTGTGTGTGTCCTCTTGTGTAGGTTCTGGTCTGATAACCAAGTCAGATTCTTCCCACTTGATCCAAGATCTTTTCCTTTGGCACCTTCTTATTCAAAAGAATATATATTAGAAGCAGTTACATTATTTATTAATTGCCTTGACTGGTTGAAAGTTGCATTTTCTCTCATATTTATTGGAAGGTTGCAAGATAGTTCTGTCCTCGTCTTTTCCATATACTCATTTGGGTGTTTAAACTTCAGATGTTTGAGAAGGTAATCCTGACTGCTAAAAGCAACCTTGCATTGTTGGCATGGGTGGAATATTGGTGCTATCGGAACTAGACAAGAGACAAAAAAGTCACAGTTACACAAACTGTCTTACAGAAGGCCATGCAGGAGAGGTAAATTGGAATATCACAAACAGTTTTATTTATTATTTAGAAAATGTTTTACCAGGAAGTAATACATTGAGAGTTACCTCTCGTTTTCAAGTTTGTCCTGGACATAGTTAATATGACAAATAATACATGGTTACAAATACAGTTACATAAATGAACAGGGTATATAGTATATACAATACATTGCATGCACAGTTAGAGAAGATGTATATTATAGGCTTATGTAACAGTTACAGACCAGATTAAAATGTGAGACAGCCTTAGTTTTGAAAGAACTTAAACTGGTGGTGGATGTGAGAGTCTCCGGTAGGTTGTTCCAGTTTTGGGGTGCACGGTAAGATAAGGAGGAGCGGACGGATACTTTGTTGAGCCTTGGGACCATGAACAGTCTTTTGGAGTCAGATCTCAGATGATAAGTGCTGCATGTGGTAGGGGTGAGGAGCTTGTTCAGATAGGTGGGTAGCTTGCCCAGAAAGTATTTGAAGGCAAGACAGGAAAGGTGAACTTTGCACCTAGACTCGAGTGATGACCAATCTAGTTCTTTGAGCATTTCGCAGTGATGTGTGTTGTAGTTGCATTGGAGATCGAAACGACAAATTGAATTGTAGAGGGTGTGAAGTTTGCCAAGGTGGGTTTGGGGTGCCGAGCCATATACTATATCTCCATAGTCGATAATTGGCAATAGCATCTGCTATGCAATACGCTTTCTGACCAGCAGGCTTAGGGAGGATTTGTTCCTGTAAAGTACACCTAGTTTGGCATAGGTTTTGGATGTCACGGCATCAATGTGCATTCATCAATGTGCATTCCGAATGTTAAGTGGGAGTCAAACCATATGCCCAGGTATTTAAAACTAGTAATAGGAGTTAGGGTGGTGTTAGCGTTGGTTCTGATCTGGAGCTCAGTCACTGGAAGCTTTAAAAATTTAGTCTTGGTCCCAAATACCATTGTTACAGTCTTGTCAGTGTTTAAAAACAGTTTGTTTAGGGAAATCCAGTTTTCGAGTCTCAAAAAGTCAGACTGAAGTACGTGTTCAAGGTCGGAGAGGCTATGGCTGTGTGCATATAAGATTGTGTCATCTGCATACATGTGTACAGTATTGAAGCTTCCTTACAAGCTGTGGGAAGATCATTGATGAACACAGAGAAGAGTAGGGACCCCAGAACAGAGCCTTGCGGGACTCCACAGGTGATATCCAGGGGGTTGGAGTTAGAGCCTGAGATGGACACATGTTGGGATCTACCTGATAGGTAGGACTGAAACCAGTTTAAAGCATGCTTCCCTAT
Source organism: Ascaphus truei (assembly GCF_040206685.1). Lineage (NCBI taxonomy): Eukaryota > Metazoa > Chordata > Amphibia > Anura > Ascaphidae > Ascaphus > Ascaphus truei. Next base: position 137,953,723 of record NC_134488.1, read on the forward strand.
TCCAGAGCTCTGGAGTTTGTTAAGCAGGATAGCATGATCAACAGTATCAAAAGCCTTTGCAAAATCTAGGAATATTGCACCAGTGAGTTGACCACGTTCCATTCCACACTGGATTTCATTGCAAACTTTTAGCAGGGTAGTTACGGTAGAGTGTTTGGGGCGAAAGCCAGATTGGAATTGGCTAGGGAAATTTGTCTTGGTATACTAATCGCTTAATTGGGAGTGGACACATTTTTCCATGACTTTGGATAGGATTGGGAGAAGAGAGATTGGCCTGTAGTTTGAGACAGTGTTTTTGTCCCCACTTTTCAGTTCAGGATGAAAGTAAACTGTAGATTTACATTGTACAAAGGAAGGGTTTAACACAACATGTGCAGCATTAGGGCCGGGAGAGCACATGTAGTGGATCAAACATTTAAAGTGAATCAAAATATTTAAAGATTTTTAAAAAAAAAATCTCACTTGCTGGAAAACACCAATTAAAGTAGCAGAAATCTTGTCAAATCCTTTGATACATAAAAAAGGCGGGGGGTGTAAAGAATCCTTTGGGATTGACCATGGATCTATTAACACCACTCCTGTTTTCATATTTTTTTATTATAAATTACCAATTAAAGGTTTTATTGTATCTAACTCATTACACACCACTGTGAGTGCATTCGAAATGGATTCTTTCCCTCTCTTTTTTTTAAATGTTATACGCTTATTATCCCTATTGCACCTCAGTTTATATCTATACTTACTAGGCTTATACGGGAGTACCTTTTCCCTACCCCCTCTCCCTTCTGTCCCATAGTACCAAATCATTAGATAGATACCAAATTGATATTCAGTTGTGAAGGTATAATTAAAAAATGTTTGTACAATGAATAGAATACGTGTCTCAGTAGAAGCTCAGATATCTATCACCGGATGTGCCCGTTACCACACAATGTACCAGGTCTCTAATAGTTATAGGATGACCCAACTTTCTGCTAAATCTCCATTGTTAAATCAGGAACCATATGCCCAATTATTGTATTTCACATCACAGATGTTAATTTGATGTTAATTATTTAATGCAGATTTATATTAAGGATTTTTTTTTAGGGAACAAGGAGCTGTACTTGTGCTATGACATACATACATACATACATACATAATGGTGGTGGTGGGGGCAATCAGGGCCGGCGCAAGGGTTTCATGCTCCCTAGGCGAAACCTAAAATTTGCGCCCCAGATAAATCAAATAATAAAATAACAGTGGCACTTGCCTGTGCCTGCAGCCCTGCTTCTTCAGAATCCAGCGTCAAATGACACAGCGGACATCACCAACGTGACGACACACGGCGTATCGTTACCATGGTAATGTAACTTCATGACATCCTTTCACCATCACGGTTGCCATTGCAGCGGGACGCCATGTGACGTCGGTTGTGACATCAGAGGCGTCATTTGTGACGTCCTAGGCAACAACTTGATGTGTTGGTGGCCCTTGAGGACTGGAGTTGGCCACCCCTGAACTAGTTAGTGACCATCTTGTGCACGATTGAAACTTGTTAGTCACACAGAGTCAGGGCCGGTGTGATGGCAGTGCCATCAGTGCCACGCCATTACGACATCGGACCTCCATTTAGTGAGTGCATAACTTTTTGACACCACTGTTTGAGCACAATTTTAATTCCTAAATTCACTCCTCATCCTCTCCCTCCACCCATATATTTCACCTCCCTCACTCACTCACCCTTCTTCTCTTACACCCCACCTCATACTCCCTCCTCATCCTCTCCCTCCACCCACATATTTCTCCCCCATCACTCACTCCCCCTCCCTCTATTACACCCCCACCTCACTCCCTCCTCATCCTCTCCCTCCACCCATTTATTTATCTCCCCCTCACTCATTCCCCACTTTCTCTTACACCACCTCTCCGCACCCCAACCGCTCCTCCCTCCCTGTTACACCCCCACCTCCCCCTCCATCTTTTACACCCACACCTCTCCCCCTCTCTTACCTTTGGCCGTCACGGTTGCCATTGCAACAAGACGCCATGTGACGTCGGTTTGCTCGAAGCAGGGCGGCAGAATGTAGGTGGCCGTTCTGCGCCCCGAGGACACCACCTATGTTCGCCTAATGGACGGGCCGGCCCTGGGGGCGATGCAAACAAAAACAATGCCCAATTGTGGAATTTGATTAAAAAAAGGAATGCGATTCCCTCCCTTTAAGGTGACGCCCCAGCACCCAAGAAAGGGCATTCATCACATGGTGTATGTACCAACTCCCTTCATTACCTTAGCGGTTAGCCACTGAGGTAATGAAGGGGAGTTATTAATGTATTTTAATATTGTTAATGTGTTTATTTATTACTGGTGTAGCCCTGGTTTTGGGCTATTATTCTGTCCTCCTCCTGCGCAGTTATCCCTGGTAAGGGCAGGTTTGCCAGGAGTAATCATGGGTTTTCCCCACACCCATGCTGTGCAGTGAGGCAGTGAAGATAGTGTCATCAGGCTCTGTGTCCAATCACAGTGACACAGGGGTGGTGCCTATTGGAACTACTTATTACATAGAATTTCCTGAATTTAGTAGTTCCTCTCCCCCTCGAGAGAGGATAGTCTACCCCAGTGAGCTGCCAGGGATCTGGCAGGCTTTGTGGCCCTCCCTCTGGGAGAGGTGGGAGGCTATTCCTTTTACTCCACCAGGGAGCAAGAGAACAGCAAGGACAGCTTCTAGGGCCCTGACTAGGAGTGATTGTCCAGGGACTTCCTTTGGGTGACAACCCACTGATGTGTGGCTGAGTGAGTTGGCTGCAAGATGGGCAGTCTGCCTGATGGAGAAAAGTATATCCTTGATATAGAAACCTTCTTGCCTGAGCCTGGAATCATTCAGGGAAAAGTTATAGAGAGAAGTTCTCCTTCAGAGATTCCTCCCTACCATTCTGGGGATCTGTTGGAGATGGAGGCTCTGTACCAGAAAGTATTACTCAGCTCTACCTCAAAAGCCTGTCCTGATATCATCCCCCATACCATCGCGGGATACTCAGGGCCCCCTGTTGCCAGCAGGTTTGCACCATCTTAGACACAGTAACCAGGACACCATTTTCCCTAGGGTACCCGACATGAGATTGGAGGGGGGGGGGGGAACAGGGTTACATTTGGAGGCGCTGCTGAGATGATGTGTGTAAGATCAACAGGACAGGCTTTCAGCGAAGCAAAGCTGATAGAGACATGTATGCTTCCAAGGCAAGTGCTGAGGAAGGAAGGGATTCTAGGGGTAGTCAGGAGCATGCACACTCGCAAAGCACACCCCAGATGCCCCTCAATAAGGGTGAGATAGATCTGGAGACAGGGCTATAGCTGTTGTAGAGTCACCTTGAGGCAGATAGTTGTATGATACCTAAGGGGGTAGCCTGGTTAACTTGGGTCAGGAACTTCTGGTAGGATCTGCACTATGTGTAGCCAACAGTAGGTGATGTTCTAAGTGCTTCAGGGAAGATCCTAACTGCTTCTAGCCAGTAACCAGACTATTTACCACAGAGCACTTGTATTGGTCTGCAATAGTTTGCAGTATGCTGCATGAGAGTTTTGTCTAGCCTGAGGTATACCTAAGTTACACCATGGCAGAGGTACATACACTGCAGATACATTAGGAGAAGCGTGCCCTTACCCCATCAGAAGGGCTGCGCTAAAAGCTGGAATACTTTATTTCACCAAGATGGCGACTGCCCAGCTAGGGAGCACCATGCGTGAAAGAAGTGAATTTAAGATGGCGACTATGTTTGATGTTGCACTGCGCGGTGCAGAAAAGCCAAAATGGCGGTTCGCGCCAAGCCTGAGTAGCGCACATGTGTACAAGCGGGCAGCAAGGAAAGTATTTGCAGGAAATTGGCCGGGTCTGGCGCGAAAGTCAGAACACCCCCTTGCATGGGAAGTGGCGCGAAAGCAGAAGCTGCGCACCCCTGTACTGTGACTGGCTCAGAAGCTAGTCTGAGTCCTGACGTGCAGTTGAGTGACCCTCCTCTCATCTCCACCAGAGGGAGGGGTCACCACGAGAGCCAACCAGAGCACGCTACACTGAGTGAAGGAGGAGCCGGATGTGAGCTTCCCCACCTTCAGTTGCACAGAGCTGGCGAGCAAGAAAGACTGAATTGTCGAGTTCCCATGCTGACACAAACTACTACTGCGAGCAATATGGCTGACTTCCATATCAACCCCTATCAGCTTCCAGGAGGCCTCCTGGTGGTAGAGGCGGGGGGGCAAAGAAGACTTCCGTTGCTGGTGTCTCCAATGCAGACTACCAGGAGGAGAGATCAGCACTATGATCAGCACAGATGTCCGCAGTGCGGAATTCATTATTTGTGGCCTGTGGAGTCACTTCTACCTGTCGCTGCCCCGCTGGCTGGCTCTCCAGCGACGTTGACTGAGGTGGACAACACTGAGACATCTGCGGTCTCAAGCCCGTCTATATCACCGAGTGTCCGGGTTCCAGAAACGGATTCCGGAGCAGACCCGGTGTCGGCTGGAGATCGAATTGGAAAAGGTTAATGACCCGGGAGAATGGGGATCACTTTTGATGGTGGTGCCAGAGAGGGACCGTGTCGCGGTCTCTGCCTCCAGTGAGAATATGGAGCCCCGCTGTCGTTCCCCTGCGGAAATACCCTTGCCAGCTTCATCGGACGACGAGCATGGTAGCAGCTCATCGGTGGTGATGTCCCTACCGGCGGACCACTACAGCGGTGCTGCAACGAAACAGGAGACACTTACCGGTGACATCGAGCCGCTGAGTATCGAAATTTCACGACAGCAAGCGCTGGTGCGGCCTGAACCGCGGAAGAGCCCCACGGCCGTGGCGACTCCCAGTGTGTCGGAGGAGCGATCCAAGATGGTGCCAGAGGACAACGAGGCCATTGCAAGCAAGCGGAGCAGTGAGATATCACTGTACTCCCGACAGGCGATGATGGAGGAAGCCGTAGAGGGTCACCAGACCGAGGCCTACACTACCGACACGCTTTATTGCGCATCGGCCAGATCCGCAAGCCGGGAGATTTCCCGGCTTGCTAGTGGCCGCCCCTCGGCGTGCCGCGCGTCATAGACGCGCGGTCACGCGTCTTCGGGAGCCTGCGCCCCCTGCACGCGCGTCCAGGGCTCCCCGAGGGAGCCCTGGTGTCCCGCGATGTGGGGGACGGCGGCAGGGGGTTCCGGGGGACCCGGCAGCGGTAGGGAGAGTGCCCCGATCGGAGGGCGCTCTTCCGCTGCTTCGGCGCGCGCCCGTCACCCTCGGGCGCGCGCCAGGCTACTGCTGCGGCCAAGAACGGGCAAATGCTCGAATAAACTTGGCCGCAGCAGTACGTTCAGCAGAAACTCAACTGAATATCCGGTGCAGCGTTCAGTGGAGGAGGAACTTCCGGTGCGGGACCTGGACCTGTACGACACAACATCGCGAGATGATGACGTCATTTCCGGACCTGTCAGCAGAATGGACCGGAAGTACTCACCTGTTGCACCGATGAGCACCAGTCTGTCACATGAAGAAATGGACAGATATATGAAGGCCGTGCTAGGCCAAGGGAAGAGAAGGCCGGGTGAGTCTGATCCACCCAAAACCCCCACCGGTTGCGGCATAGCCCGACTTAGAGACTTTTACAAAGACAGTGACACTTCTCCGCCCCCACTGCCCAGTGCCAAAGCCCCTGCCCTGTGTCTCTCGGGGTCCCGAGCGAGCCAAGGGGGGTCTGGGGTACATCTGTAGAATGCCCTGTTTCATCCAAGGACTGGGGTGAATGTGTAACCTCTGATGAGGGATCGTGGAGGGAAGTGGTACAGTACGTGAAGCCTCCGTGATGAACCACTCACTGTTCATCCCACAACCACTGTTTTTAAACATATGGTTAGGGGGAAAGCCAAATGTTCCTATACACAAGCATATTCCAGTGGAACGTCTGGGGTATCTTCATGTGGAGACACCGAAGGGTCTGTGTCTTCGTTAGAGGTAAAGGAGCATAGTACTAAATGGTGGGCGCCTTTGTTTGAAAGATACTCCGCGTTCCTTGACCGCAGTTTATTTTAATGCGGGATGACATAGTGGACCATTGGTGGGATTTAGGTACCTACTCCACTGAGGAAACCAAAGATGAGCTCACTAGAAGGTGGGAAGAAATCAACCAGGGTATTGTAATCCCTAAGGGACCCTCAATCCTCTATGATGAAATAGCTCCGGAGGAACCCTTGTGCTGGGTACTGCCAGGCAAGGCTGGAAATAGACAGCTGACTCGAGTGAGTAGGGCAGAGAGAGCCATAGTTGCGCGGTACAAGCAGTCTCACGGATTTGAGTATCCATATGTACCGGAACCTATAATGCAGGAGATAGAGGAGCAATGGGAGACCTGGTCAAGGGAAGCGGTTGAGGACTACCCGACATGAGATTGAGGGGGTGGGGTGGGGGGGGGGGGGTGGAAACAGAGTTACACTGGGTTACCATTTATTGGGTTAAATGTGCATGCAATGTCTTGTATATAATGTATACCCTGTTAATTTATGTAACTGTATTTGTAACCGTGTATTATTTGTTTTAACTCTATGCTCAGGACATACTTGAAAACGAGAGGTAACTCTCAATGTATTACTTCCTGGTAACACATTTTAGAAATAAATAAAATAAATAAATAAATGTATTGCAAATGTGGATATCTGGGCCTCCCCATTGAGAGGGCCTAGTTATCCACAGTGATAATCAATGGTTTAATGTCTAAAATGTATTTACAATTGTATTGTTTTGTTTTAAACGTGTATATAATTTTGTTAATGTTTAAAACCACATTTGTCCAATAGGGATATTGGGCATTCGCCTAGAAGGGGGGGGCGGAGGTATGGGACGTGGGTGATGGTGGTAGTTGCCCCGGGGAGGGTGGTTAGGCTTTCCATGGGACGTTGGGTGTGGTGGTCAGAGGGTTAAACCCCTAATTACCTTAGCGGCTAGCATGGCAATTTCTTTACTGGCCACTTCAATAAAATTACTACCATCTCGAACGGTTTAAAATAAAAGGGTATGCTGCACTCAACAATGAAAAAAATACATACAGTTTTACCGGTGCTGCTGGTTCAAGGAGTACCTGTCAGGTATATTCCAGGGCAATACTAAGGAAAAGAAGGATCCAACGCTCTACGGTTTTCTAAATGAAGGTAATTTATTGTGCCACACAACTTTTCGAGCAATACGTAGGTCTTTCTCATGTGCCTAGTCACTTGAGAAAGACCTATTGGTCGAAACGTTGTGTGGCACAATAAATCTCGAACGGTTTGCCATGACCCCATCAAACGATTTGTCATTTGTGTTATCACGTTTTTTTTTTTTAACGGATTTGACATCTTAAAGGGAGGGGAGCACGCCAATCAGGAAGGCTATGCTTCGCTCCCTTTAAAATGACGTCACCAGAAAAAATGGCTGCCATCACATGGCATCCAACCACTCGGATTGGGAGATATCCCATCTTGCCACCCAGAGCCGCCAACAGAAATCTTGGTGCCCAGGACGAATGCAAGGAGCAGAAACAACAACACCCCCCAACACAACTACCATGAAATATTTTTTTTTCACGGCACAACTTTTACTTAAATGGCAGTGTTGCGAGCCCTATTTTACACCTCGCGATCCCCCTCTATTTGCTTCCCACCTCCCATGTATTTATCTCCCCTCTGTCTCACCACTCACTCTCCCCCATCAATTACCCCACTCTCCCTCAATCCCTGTCCCCCCGCCTCACATGTATTTCTCTCCCCTGCATCTCACTCTCACTACTCCCTCTTTTCCTCACTCAAACCCTCTCTCCTTCCCTTACACCACTCAATTCCCTCCCCCCTCACATAATTCCCCCCCACAAAATATATACCAAAAAACCCTACCCACCAATGCAAAAATCTTCCCGCCCCCAAATACACAGAAAAATCTGCAACCCCAAATATATACAACCCCCACCTCCCCAAATATATACAAACCTCCCCAAACACCTTAAAAAAAACACCTCCAATACATATAAAAAAACGCCAATACATAAAAAAAAAAAACGCCAATGAATATTAAAAAAAATCTTAATGCATATTATAAAAAAGACCCCACTGCCCCCCATACATATAAAAAGACCCCAACCCGAGTCTTTTTATATGTATTGGGTGGGTGGTTTATATATATATATATATATATATATATATATATATATATATATATATATATATATATATAGGTATCAGTACCGTGTTAGCCGAGCTTCAATAATCAAAAAATAAATAGATGATACCGTTCTGTGGCTAACGAAATGCTTTTATTTGTGCGAGCTTTCGAGATACACTGATCTCTTCTTCCGGCGATGTTACAATGATATATATATAGCAACTGTAAATATTCCTGTATATTCATTTGCATGTCTTAGACAGGTCTGCAACCCTGTCTTTCACCAGTATCACCCAGCAAACAGCACTTCCACTACAGCAAGGGATTCTGGGAAATGACATGCAAATGAGCACACAGTGCCACCTTTTATCTCATGCTCACATTACATGAGCAACCTTTAGTCAATGCATGCTGCTTTAAACACAGCTTTTAAGCAAGGACTTGGGAGATGCAAAGTCAGTTAACCCACTCACATACATGTTTCAACCTTGATGGGTATCATCAGCGTGAGGTTGGCTCGCTGACATTTGCTCAAATGAGATAAGAGTAGGTAATCACCACGACTATTAAGGTTATGGTGGGTAAAAAAAAGTGACTAAAACCCTCCTCATTTGAGCAAATGTCAGCGAGCCAACCTCACACTGGTGTGGCCGTGAGCCAATGAGGAGGGGAGGCTTCGGGAGGAGGGGAGGCTTCGGGGGGAGGGGAGGCTTCGGGGAGCGGGGAGGAGAGTGTGGAGGGAAAGCAGCGTGAGTGCCTGTCTGTGTGTGTGTCTGAGTGCCTATCTGTGTTTGTGTATGTGTGTGCCTGAGTGCGTGAGTGCCTGCCTGCCTCTGTGTGTGTGCATGAGTGCCTGCCTGTGTGTGCATGCATGAGTGTGTGTATGTGTGCCTGAGTGTCAGCGTGTGAGTAGGGCAGCCCGCAGCATCTCCCGAGCCCGTGGAGGGGGGGGGGGGTAGCGGGTCCCTCCGCTTAAACCACGCCCCCCTCCGCTTAAACCACGCCCCTCCATCCCACTCCAGCCCTGGCTCCCGCTCCCTACAGACCGCATATCGCGGTCTGTGTCTGTCAGCACCCCGCCTGTCTGCAGTGCGGGCGTGCTGACTGAGGGAGCGGGGCCTTAGCCTCCACAAGCCTCTCCCGAGTCTCCAGGCGTTGGTGTGGGGTCCGTCTCGGCGTAAGAGATGACGTCAGCAGGCGTCGTCAGCGGGGGATTCGCCTGGGCTCGTGCACACTCCTGGTTACTCCCTTCACTGTCTACCTGCCACAGCTCCGCTCCTGCGCATGTGCACCAGCTTAGAGCCAAGTAGAGCTATTTCCTTCTAGCTACGGTGGCCTGCTGTGTCCAAGTTTAGTCAGGCGCGTTTCGGCTTTGCCTCCTCAGTGACGTACTTTCAGCAGGATAACAGTATATATAGCAATCTTGATTATATCAATTACTTACACATGTGAGGTAGTAAATGTAACATACCCTACAGAGCATCACACAGCCTTTATAACATTTTCCTATGGCTTCATCTTGATATCTGTACAGTGGAAAACATAAAAACTCTGTTACGAAATGTATAAATGCCATATTTTGGCCAAAAGGAGATAAATATAAAATGGGCAGATAAAATAATTGGATATACAGAGACGCCTATGAGGGAAAAAGAGCTTCAGATTTAGATAAATGCACCAACTTCAATATCTACATTTAACCCGTTGGGTGCCAGAGTCTGGAGAGTGAAAATCCAAAAGGATTCTCGCCTAGACATTTTTTGGATAAAATCACCCCCCCCACCATTCTGACTTAACCCGTTTAATACCCCAGAACCTTAAACATGCTGGGTCTTTATTATGTTTTAACAACGCGCTGGAGGACCCCTTTTTTTCCTAATTGATATTGTTTGGAGGACTTTTAATCACCTCTATGAACTCTGACAGTGGGACCTCACTATATATTGGACTGAATATCTGCTCTGGAATCAACATACGGTTGGCGCTACTATACCCCCTTTTATTCCCTACTTGAAACTACCATTGGCTGCAGAGCGCGGTGTCGCCGCTGCTGCAGTCGCGGGAGTCTTTTGAATCTGTGATTCCTGGCTGCAGAAGCGTGACGTCAGTTACAGCAGCCAATCTCACACCGTGCACCCCAAAACTGGAGTAACCTACCGGAGACTCTCACATCCTGCATCAGTCAAACTAAACCTCTTAGATTGTAAGCTCTTCGGGGCAGGGATTTCCTTTCCCATTGTCTGATTTTTGCTGCACTTATTGTATTTTTAAAATTCCCTATACTGTATTCTTTGTGAAGCGCTGAGTACACTTTTGGCGCTATATAAAAAAAGACATACTTTAAGCCTATAATATATATATATATATATATATTTTTTTTCATTTAACTGCATGTAATGTCTTGTATGTAATGTATACCCTGTTCATTTATGTAACTGTATGTGTAACAATGTATTATTTGTCATCATAACCCTGTGCCCAGGACATACTTGAAAACGAGAGGTAACTCTCAATGTATCACTGCCTGGTAAAACATTAATAAATAAATAAATCAATGTCCAGATGTTTACATTGAGTGGCTGCTGAATTTGAGACTCGGCAGGGACGGGGGAACGGGAGGGACATGGTGAACGGAGGGACGGGGGCACGGAGGGACGACACCCCCCCGGTCCCCGCTGCACACCCCCCACAGGGGTCTGAGAGGTGTACTAGCGGCATGGCAGCAGCACGGAGTCTGGCGGCCTCCCACAAAGCCCAATATTAACAACTCTGCAAAGAAAAATAAGCATAGAACGAATAAAACACACAAATGGAAAAGACACAAATGGGAGAAATAAAAAACAAATGTTAGAATATATACTTATACTATAAAGCAAATTGTTATTACATATTTTTTTCTAATGAATTGGAGGAAATTCAGTTGATACATTTGTGTCATTTATAAATAATAACAAATACAACTTGGAGTTTACATACCAAACAGATATTAATACTATCAACTATCTGGACCTTAAATTAACATCAACAAAAGAAGGAAGGGTAGTAACTGAGACCTTCTTTAAAGAGATTGACACAAATAATCTTCTGATGGCGTCTAGCAATCATAAAGACACTTGGATTAAAAAACATACCAGGGGGGCAGTTCATGAGGTTAAAAAGAAACTGTAGCGACAATGACACCTTTTTGAAACAAGCTCAGTTTCTGTTTGGCCGCTTTAATGAAAGGGGCTATAACTCTGATTATCTATCAAAAGAAATAGAAAGAGTTCAGCTCATAGATCGTGAAAATTTGCTGATTCAGAAAGGTAAAAAAATCTGACATTAGGGACACGTCAACAATAACAACAAAAAAAGTTGATGTGGCATTTGTGACCAATTACAATTCTGCATACAAACAAATTGAGAGAGTGGTCTCTAAACACTGGTCCATTCTGAGTAATGACCCAGTGTTAGGTGACCATTTGGTTGGAAAACCGAGATTTATCTATAGAAAAGCCTCTAGCTTGAAAAATATCCTGGCTCCTAGCGACATTGGACAAACCACATGTTCAATTTCCACAAAAAATTGGCCAGGCAATAGACCTGTAGGTAACTTTAACTGTGCCAAATGTTCTGTATGTAAATACATGCATGTGAATCGAAAGACCATTTCTTCTAAAAAAAAACTAAGGAAGTCTTCACTATAGAAGATTTCATAACTTGTGACTCAGTATACAGTTTATTTACTAGAATGCTCCTGTGGATTACACTATGTGGGGAGAACGAAACGCAATTTAAAAACACGGATACAGGAGCATATTCGTAATATCAGAAATGGATTTGAGAAACACAGTGTCTCCAGACATTTTTTGACTCACCATCAAAAAGACCCTTCTTGTTTGACATTTTTAGGTATTAGGCATGTCCCGAATAACAGGAGAGGAGGAGACAGATTAAAAGCCTTATCGGCTCAGGAGTCTTTTTGGATCCATAAATTAGACTGTATGGTTCCTAAGGGGCTGAATGAAGATTTGGATGTATGGGCATTCTATTAGTGGCAAGAGAACATTATAATGTAGTCCCTTGTGTCTTTTTAATGACACCGGGTACATTGATTCCATTGAACAAGATACTATCTCTATGGCAAACTCCATGAGAATTTCCTCCAATTCATTAGAAAAAAATATGTAATAACAATTTGCTTTATAGTATAAGTATATATTCTAACATTTGTGTCTTTTCATTTGTGTCTTTTCCATTTGTGTTTTATTCGTTCTATGCTTATTTTTCTTTGCAGAGTTGTTAATATTGAATCAAATAAAGTGAATATAAATTCTTTGCATGTTTTAATTTCGATTCACAGTCACGCCCTCAACTTTGAGCATATATACTTGATTGGCTTGTAGCCTTAATTAGCTGACCAATCATGGCAGCGGTGTGTGTATTTAATGCTGGGGTAAGTGACAATGAATTTTATCCCTGAAGAAGCATTTTTAGCTTCGAAACGCGTTGGATTATTTTACTTTGGTAGCTTCTTAACCTATTATCACTGTAAAAGTACGTGAGTTTATTCTATACATTTGCGGCACGCTTTTCTGGGCGAGTACGCTCCGTGTATGTCCCACAAGTGACGTCAGCATAGTGCGTGAGCGTCGGGACTGAACGCTGCTGCTGCTGTGTATCGATCGACCTGACTGCAGTAAGAGCGCCTTTGCACGGACGTGCGCTGCTTACCATAGAGACTTCCGCATTGGCGGCGTGCACACAGTGCTTCACACGGGACAATTGTTTTCATTGGCGTGTTGATTCTGGCAGCCTAAGAATTGTGGAGACCAACCGTGAGATGTCCCGGTCGTAACAGACGGTGATGACATCTTAACAGCAACAGGAGAAATCCTACTGGGGCCACATCCTCAAGGCTATCCATCCAGAAACCGCAGTGTGGTAATTTCGTGCTATGTTGAACGTGAATGCATTTAATGTTCAACCTTCACGTACGCAGAATACTTACCTCCTTATCATTTTAATAATATTTTATTACATACTTCACTATTTGAGTTTTGCGCTTTTTTGTCTTTTTCATATAGTGCGCATGCGGGCGCTCTGCGTTGCACATGGCGCGGGCATTTTGTTTGTATAGCGCAAGCGGTGGCGCTCGCGGCTAGGGGGCGTGGCTATGATGTCACAGCATTAGGTCGCGCTGTGATTTATTCATAGCGACACGTGGCGCGGCAACAGCGCGAAATACAATTTTCTTGTATTTTCTCTGGTCTGACGCGTCACCGCTCACAGCCGCATCTCAAGTATACAAACGTATTACTTACACGGAAGCGCACGCACTATATTCCAGCCCTAACATGCATCCAATGAATGCAGAGAGTACTATAATTGTGCTGTGTAATGACATGTTAAGTCGTGTATATAGTGCCGTCGTTGGCGACGGCGACACGGCGAAAGTTATGTTTCGCCGGGTGGCCGGGTCGCGGGATTCCGGCAATTTGATTTGTTCAAGGGCCGTCACGTGACGCGACGGCCCTTGAAAAATCAACTTTTTCTGGCTTCAGGTTTTCGCGACAGGGATGTCGCTCCGTCGCTTGTCGCGTGCACTATAAGCGTACGCGGCAGTGGCAATGTATTTATTTTCGGGCGACGTTGCGTCGCCGTCACTATAAGCGCGGCCTAATGACTATATCTATAACAGTAAATGCATGTCTTTATATATTTTAATATACTTTGCATATTTTTTATTTAGTTTTGTATATAGTTATATATTTTTTATTTAGTTGTAGTTAATATCACTGTCCCCCCACTTCTCTTCCCCATCCACCTTCACTCCCTCCATCCACATATACCTTCCACTCCCCCCCATCTCCCCTCCATCCACCCACTTCTCCCCCTTTTACTCCCGTCACCCCTCTTCTACCTCCCTAACCTCTCTCTTCTCCCCCTCATCTCTCTCTTCCCCTCCTCACCTCTCTATTTTCCCCCCTACCTCTCTCTCTTATCCCCCTCGCGTCTCTCTCTTATCCCCCTCACCTCTCTTCCCCCCCACACCTCTCTTTTCCCCCCTAACCTCTCTCTCCCCCCCCCCATATCTCTCTCTTCCTCCTCCTCACCTCTCTCCCCCTCATCTCTCTCTTCTCCCCCTCATCTCTCCCTTCCCCCTCCTCGCCTCTCTCTTCTCCCTCATCTCTCTCTTCCCCCTCCTCACCTCTCTCTTCCCCCTCCTCACCTCTCTCTCTCCCCCTCATCTCTCTTATCCCCCTCATCTCTCTTATCCCCCTCATCTCTCTTATCCCCCTCACCTCTCTTCCCCCCCACCTCTCTTCCCCCCCCACACCTCTCTCTCTTCCCCCCCTCACCTCTCTCTTCCCCCCCCCCTCACCTCTCTCTCTCCCCCCCCCCTCGCCTCTCTTACCCCCCTCGCCTCTCTTCCCCCCCTCGCCTCTGTCTTCCCCCCCTCGCCTCTGTCTTCCTCCTGCCTCCCTCTCCCCCTCCTCGCCTCCCTCTCCCCCCCCTCGCCTCCCTCTTCCCCCCCTCGCCTCCCTCTTCCCCCCCCCTCGCCTGTCTTCCCCCCCCCCTCGTCTCTCTTCCCCCGCCTCGCCTCTCTTCCCCCCCCTCGCCTCCCTCTTCCCCCCCGCTCACCTCTCTCTATTCTCCCCCCCTCACCTCCCTCTCTTCTCCTCACCTCCCTCTCTTCTCACCTTGCATCGTGATAAAAGTGGATTTGTGTTGCAACGGATCACATTATAATAGGCCCTCTATGTGCATAAATGTAAGTAGTTAGGGATTGTCAATTATCTATTTGGTATTTTATTCACATTTTTGTTTTAGCGCTACCTTATTTTTTTTCTTGCTATAGGGACAGGCCCATAACATAGGGACGCTGCCCCTGTAGCAAAGGATAGGGACAAGCCAGGACGCGGCTGCATCCTGGCCTCAGGTGATCTGGGACTAGATCACCCTCTGCATACTAGAGACATTATAAATGTGGATCCACTCCACGCGGGAGCCACCCCACGTAGAGGCGGAGGCTACGCGACATCGCTGTATCCTCATTGCTGTTCGCCATACCTGGGTGCAGGAGCGCCTGGGCAGGTATTCCCTTTCACCAAGTGCACCATCGTACTCTGAGGACACGGTGTGGAGGTTATTGCCCTGTGAAGCCTAGTGTTATGGTTGTGGCACTATTGTATGTGGTTTATGATTATTCTTATGCCATTAGTAAACTTGTTCTAATTATATCAGTGTGTATTGTTTATATGGGTCCTGTAATGGGGTCATTCTACACAATAGAATCCCGTACAGGTGAAGGCGGTACCGAACATCATCCCAGGATACACCCCAGGCTCCCAGCAGCGGAGGCTCAGGCCTCCTGTGAGCCACCAGGTATTGCAGCCTACACACACCATAGCCACACATCTCCCAGGGGGTAGGGGAAAGTGCGTTACATTTGGAGGCGCTGCTGAGCTCTCAGACCTGGGGTGCCCTACTCACCAGTCCAAATTTGTGAAACCCTCAGACCACCATGTTTGTGCCCTCAAGGAGACTCCAAGCCACCTGGCTGTCTGGGCGGAGTCCCTGCTAGCATATTCTTGCTAGAAGTCTAGGAGCACGCGCACAAACTTCCCGGGCTAGCTCGTGCTTGGGTCATAGGCCGAAGGTTTGACCCCACCCTCCAATGGGGTGCCCTAATATAATGTATACCCTGCTCACTTATGTAACTGTATTTGTAACCATGTATTATTTGTCATTTTAACTCTATGCCCAGGACATATGTGAAAATGAGAGGAAAACCTCAATGGATTACTTCCTGGTAACACATTTTATAAAAAAAATAAGTGTGTGTGTGTCTGTGTGAGTAAGTGTATTTGTGTCTGTGTGAGTAAGTGTATTTGTGTCTGTGTGAGTAAGTGTGTGTGTCTGTGTGAGTAAGTGTGTGTGTGTCTGTGTGTGTGTGTCTGTGTGAGTGTGTGTGTGTGTCTGTGTGAGTAAGTTTGTGTGTGTCTGTGTGAGTAAGTGTATTTGTGCCTGTGTGAGTGTGTGTGTGTGTGTGTGTGTCTGTGTGAGTAAGTCTGTGTGTGTCTGTGTGAGTGTGTGTGTCTGCATGAGAGCGAGTGTGTGTGTCTGCATGAGAGTTTGTGTCAAAGAAATACACTGATAGGGCAGGGGGTGATAGGGCAGGGGGTGAGAGGGCAGGGGGTGATAGGGCAGGGGGTGATAGGGCAGGGGGTGAGAGGGCAGGGTGCAGCCGTCCCCCGTGTCTGTAGGAGAGTTTGTGTCAAAGACACACACTGACTAACAAAGGCTGGCTCCTAAAACTTGTGCCTGGCTCCCATTATTACCCGTGTAACAGAGCACCTACCTGCCCCCCTTATTATTACCCGTGTAACAGAGCCCCTACCTCCCCCCTTATTATTATTACCCGTGTAACAGAGCCCCTACCTGCCCCCCTTATTATTATTACCCGTGTAACAGAGCCCCTACCTCCCCCCTTATTATTATTACTCGTGTAACAGAGCCCCTACCTGCCCCCCTTATTATTATTACCCGTGTAACAGAGCCCCTACCTGCCCCCCTTATTATTATTACCCGTGTAGCAGAGCCCCTACTTCCCCCCTTATTATTATTACCCGTGTAACAGAGCCCCTACCTGCCCCCCTTATTATTATTACCCGTGTAACAGAGCCCCTACCTGCCCCCCTTATTATTATTGCCCGTGTAGCAGAGCCCCTCCCCCCTAATTGTTATTACCCCCCGGGTAACAAAGCCCCTCCCCCCCTTAATATTATTACCCGGGTAACAGAGCCCCTACCTGCCCCCCTTATTATTATTACCCATGTAACAGAGCCCCTACCTGCCCCCCTTATTATTATTACCCGTGTAGCAGAGCCCCTACCTCCCCCCTTATTATTATTACCCGTGTAACAGAGCCCCTACCTGCCCCCCTTATTATTATTACCCGTGTAACAGAGCCCCTACCTGCCCCCCTTATTATTATTACCCGTGTAGCAGAGCCCCTACCCCCCTTATTATTATTACCCGTGTAACAGAGCACCTACCTGCCCCCCTTATTATTATTACCCGTGTAACAGAGCCCCTACCTGCCCCCCTTATTATTATTACCCGTGTAGCAGAGCCCCTACCCCCCTTATTATTATTACCCGTGTAACAGAGCACCTACCTGCCCCCCTTATTATTATTACCCGTGTAACAGAGCCCCTACCTGCCCCCCTTATTATTATCCGTGCAGCAGAGCCCCTACCCCCCCCTTATTATTACCCGTGTAACAGAGCCCCTACCTGCCCCCCTTATTATTATTACCCGTGTAGCAGAGCCCCTACCTGCCCCCCTTATTATTATTGCCCGTGTAGCAGAGCCCCTCCCCCCTTATTGTTATTACCCCCCGGGTAACAGAGCCCCTACTTGCCCCCCTTATTATTATTACCCATGTAACAGAGCCCCTACCTGCCCCCCTTATAATTATTACCCGTGTAGCAGAGCCCCTACCTGCCCCCCTTATTATTACGGGCAAGTGAGAGTTACCTCTCGTTCTCACGCATGTCCTGAGCACAGAGTTATAACGTGTGTTACAGGCAGTAATACAGTGAGAGTTACCTCTCGTTCTCACGCATGTCCTGGGCACAGAGTTATAACATGTTACAGGCAGTAATACAGTGAGAGTTACCTCTCGTTCTCACGCATGTCCTGGGCACAGAGTTATAACGTGTTACAGGCAGTAAGACAGTGAGAGTTACCTCTCGCTCTCACGCATGTCCTGGGCACAGAGTTATAACGTGTTACAGGCAGTAATACAGTGAGAGTTACCTCTCGTTCTCACGCATGTCCTGGGCACAGAGTTATAACGTGTTACAGGAAGTAATACAGTGAGAGTTACCTCTCGTTCTCACGCATGTCCTGGGCACAGAGTTATAACATGTGTTACAGGCAGTAATACAGTGAGAGTTACCTCTCGCTCTCACGCATGTCCTGGGCACAGAGTTATAACATGTGTTACAGGCAGTAATACAGTGAGAGTTACCTCTCGTTCTCACGCATGTCCTGGGCACAGAGTTATAACGTGTTACAGGCAGTAATACAGTGAGAGTTACCTCTCGCTCTCACGCATGTCCTGGGCACAGAGCTATAACGTGTTACAGGCAGTAATACAGTGAGAGTTACCTCTCGTTCCCACGCATGTCCTGGGCACAGAGTTATAACATGTGTTACAGGCAGTGATACAGTGAGAGTTACCTCTCGTTCTCACGCATGTTCTGGGCACAGAGTTATAACATGTGTTACAGGCAGTGATACAGTGAGAGTTACCTCTCGCTCTCACGCATGTCCTGGGCACAGAGTTATAACATGTGTTACAGGCAGTAATACAGTGAGAGTTACCTCTCGTTCTCACGCATGTCCTGGGCACAGAGTTATAACATGTGTTACAGGCAGTAATACAGTGAGAGTTACCTCTCGTTCTCACGCATGTCCTGGGCACAGAGTTATAACATGTGTTACAGGCAGTAATACAGTGAGAGTTACCTCTCGTTCTCACGCATGTCCTGGGCACAGAGTTATAACATGTGTTACAGGCAGTAATACAGTGAGAGTTACCTCTCGTTCTCACGCATGTCCTGAGCACAGAGTTATAACATGTGTTACAGGAAGTAATACAGTGAGAGTTACCTCTCGTTCTCACGCATGTCCTGGGCACAGAGTTATAACATGTGTTACAGGCAGTAATACAGTGAGAGTTACCTCTCGTTCTCACGCATGTCCTGAGCACAGAGTTATAACGTGTTACAGGCACAGGCTATTACCCGTGTAGCAGAGCCCCTACCTGCCCCCTTATTATTATTACCCGTGTAACAGAGCCCCTACCTGCCCCCTTATTATTATTACCCGTGTAGCAGAGCCCCTCCCCCCCTAATTGTTATTACCCCCCGGGTAACAGAGCCCCTCCCCCCCTTATTGTTGTTATTACCCCCCGGGTAACAGAGCCCCTACCTGCCCCCCTTATTATTATTACCCGTGTAACAGAGCCCCTACTTGCCCCCCTTATTATTATTACCCGTGTAACAGAGCCCCTACCTGCCCCCCTTATTATTATTACTACCCGTGTAACAGAGCCCCTACCTGCCCCCCTTATTATTATTACCCGTGTAGCAGAGCCCCTACTTCCCCCCTTATTATTATTACCCGTGTAACAGAGCCCCTACCTGCCCCCCTTATTATTATTACCCGTGTAACAGAGCCCCTACCTGCCCCCCTTATTATTATTGCCCGTGTAGCAGAGCCCCTCCCCCCTAATTGTTATTACCCCCCGGGTAACAAAGCCCCTCCCCCCCTTAATATTATTACCCGGGTAACAGAGCCCCTACCTGCCCCCCTTATTATTATTACCCGTGTAACAGAGCCCCTACCTGCCCCCCTTATTATTATTACCCGTGTAGCAGAGCCCCTCCCCCCCTAATTGTTATTACCCCCCGGGTAACAGAGCCCCTACCTGCCCCCGGCTCCGCTGCTTCGCTCTGTGTGCAGAGCTGATCGGGGAGAGTGGGGCATTCGGGACTACAATTCCCAGAAGCATCGGTTGAGTCACATGGCCCGTCTCAGCCAATCAGGCGAGAGCAGCCATAACCTCTAGTTATTACCTTTAGTGCTGCATATAATCTGGGCATTATGGCTGCTCGCGCCTGATTGGCTGACATGGGCCATGTGACCCAACCGAGGCTTCTGGGAATTGTAGTCCCGAATGCCCCACTGTCCCCGATCAGCTCTGCACACAGAGCGAAGCAGCTGAGCAGCTCCCTGCAGCGGAGGCAGGTAGGGGCTCTGTTACCCGGGGGGGTAATAATAAGGGCGGGGGCTCTGTTACCCGGGTAATAATAATAAGGGGGGCAGGTAGGGGCTCTGCTACACGGGTAAAACAATGAGGGGGGAGGGGCTCTGCTACCCGGGTAATAATAATAAGGGGGGAGGGGCACATATGCAGTACTTGGGAGCCAGGCACAAGTTTTAGGAGCCAGCCTTTGTTAGAGGGGACGGCTGTCCCTCACCGCCCGCCCCTCACCCCCCCGCCCGCCCGCCCCTCACCCCCCCGCCCGCCCGCCCCTCACCCCCCACCCCCCCGCCCCTCCCCCCCCACCCCCCCGCCCCTCCCCCCCCACCCCCCCGCCCCTCCCCCCCCACCCCCCCGCCCCTCCCCCCCACCCCCCCACCCCTCCCCCCCACCCCCCCGCCCCTCCCCCCCCACCCCCCCGCCCCTCCCCCCCACCCCCCCACCCCTCCCCCCCCACCCCCCCGCCCCTCCCCCCCACCCCCCCACCCCTCCCCCCCCACCCCCCCGCCCCTCCCCCCCCACCCCCCCACCCCCCCGCCCCTCCCCCCCCACCCCCCCACCCCCCCGCCCCTCCCCCCCCACCCCCCCGCCCCTACCCCCCCACCCCCCCCTCCCCCCCCACCCCCCCGCCCCTCACCCCCCCGCCCCTCCCTCACCCCCCCGCCCCTCACCCCCCCGCCCCTCCCTCACCCCCCCCGCCCCTCCCTCACCCCCCCGCCCCTCACCTCCTGCCCCTCACCCCCCGCCCCTCACCCCCCCCCCCCCTCATCCCCCGCCCCTCACCCCCCCGCCCCTCACCCTCTGCCTCTCACCCCCTGCCCATCACCCTGTCAGTGTCTTTGACACAAACTCTCATACAGACACGCTCTCTCATATAGGCACACACTCTGTCCCTCATACAGACACACACACGCTTTCTCATACAGACACATACACACACTCATACAGACACACACACACACTCACACCGACACACACACACTCATACAGACACACACACATTCTCACACAGACACACACACACTTTTATTTATTTATAAGATGTGTTACAGGCAGTAATACAGTGAGAGTTACCTCTCGTTCTCACGCATGTCCTGGGCACAGAGTTATAACGTGTGTTACAGGCAGTAATACAGTGAGAGTTACCTCTCGTTCTCACGCATGTCCTGGGCACAGAGTTATAACATGTGTTACAGGAAGTAATACAGTGAGAGTTACCTCTCGTTCTCACGCATGTCCTGGGCACAGAGTTATAACATGTGTTACAGGCAGTAATACAGTGAGAGTTACCTCTCGTTCTCACGCATGTCCTGGGCACAGAGTTATAACGTGTTACAGGCAGTAATACAGTGAGAGTTACCTCTCGTTCTCACGCATGTCCTGGGCACAGAGTTATAACGTGTTACAGGCAGTAATACAGTGAGAGTTACCTCTCGTTCTCACGCATGTCCTGGGCACAGAGTTATAACGTGTTACAGGAAGTAATACAGTGAGAGTTACCTCTCGTTCTCACGCATGTCCTGGGCACAGAGTTATAACGTGTTACAGGAAGTAATACAGTGAGAGTTACCTCTCGTTCGCACGCATGTCCTGGGCACAGAGTTATAACGTGTTACAGGAAGTAATACAGTGAGAGTTACCTCTCGTTCTCACGCATGTCCTGGGCACAGAGTTATAACGTGTTACAGGAAGTAATACAGTGAGAGTTACCTCTCGTTCTCACGCATGTCCTGGGCACAGAGTTATAACATGTGTTACAGGCAGTAATACAGTGAGAGTTACCTCTCGTTCTCACGCATGTCCTGGGCACAGAGTTATAACGTGTTACAGGCAGTAATACAGTGAGAGTTACCTCTCGTTCTCACGCATGTCCTGGGCACAGAGTTATAACGTGTTACAGGCAGTAATACAGTGAGAGTTACCTCTCGTTCTCACGCATGTCCTGGGCACAGAGTTATAACGTGTTACAGGCAGTAATACAGTGAGAGTTACCTCTCGTTCTCACGCATGTCCTGGGCACAGAGTTATAACGTGTTACAGGCAGTAATACAGTGAGAGTTACCTCTCGTTCTCACGCATGTCCTGGGCACAGAGTTATAACGTGTTACAGGCAGTAATACAGTGAGAGTTACCTCTCGTTCTCACGCATGTCCTGGGCACAGAGTTATAACATGTGTTACAGGAAGTAATACAGTGAGAGTTACCTCTCGTTCTCACGTATGTCCTGAGCACAAAGTTATAACGTGTTACAGGCAGTAATACAGTGAGAGTTACCTCTCGTTCTCACGTATGTCCTGGGCACAGAGTTATAACATGTGTTACAGGAAGTAATACAGTGAGAGTTACCTCTCGTTCTCACGCATGTCCTGGGCACAGAGTTATAACATGTGTTACAGGCAGTAATACAGTGAGAGTTACCTCTATCTCTCAAGCATGTCCTGGGCACAGAGTTATAACATGTGTTACAGGCAGTAATACAGTGAGAGTTACCTCTCGTTCTCACGCATGTCCTGGGCACAGAGTTATAACGTGTTACAGGCAGTAATACAGTGAGAGTTACCTCTCGTTCTCACGCATGTCCTGGGCACAGAGTTATAACGTGTTACAGGCAGTAATACAGTGAGAGTTACCTCTCGTTCTCACGCATGTCCTGGGCACAGAGTTATAACATGTGTTACAGGCAGTAATACAGTGAGAGTTACCTCTCGTTCTCACGCATGTCCTGGGCACAGAGTTATAACATGTGTTACAGGAAGTAATACAGTGAGAGTTACCTCTTGTTCTCACGCATGTCCTGGGCACAGTTATAACATGTGTTACAGGAAGTAATACAGTGAGAGTTACCTCTCGCTCTCACGCATGTCCTGGGCACAGAGTTATAACATGTTACAGGCAGTAATACAGTGAGAGTTACCGCTCGTTCTCACGCATGTCCTGGGCACAGAGTTATAACATGTGTTACAGGCAGTAATACAGTGAGAGTTACCTCTCGTTCTCACGCATGTCATGGGCATAGAGTTATGATGACAAATAATACATGGTTAGAAATACAGTTACATAAGTGAGCAGGGTATACATTATATACAAGACATTGCATTGTCGCCATCGCGCTTACTATAAGCATACGCGGCGGCGGCAATGCGTTTGTTTTCAGCGACGTCGCGTCGCCGTCACTATAAGCGCGGCCTTAGACTGGTGGTGACTGTGAGAGTCTCCGGTTTGGTTGTTCCAGTTTTGGGGGGCACAGTAAGTGAAGGAGGAGCGGCCGGATACTTTGCTGAACCTTGGGACCATGAACAGTCTTTTGGAGTCTGATCTCAGATGATAAGTGCTGCATGTGGTAGGGGGGAGGAGCTTGTTCAGGAAGGCGGGTAGCTTGCCCAGAAAGTATTTGGGCAAGACAGGAAAGGTGAACTTTGTGCCTGGACTCGAGTGACGACCATTCTAGTTCTCTGAGCATTTCGCAGAGATGTGTGTTGTAATTGCATTGGAGAACAAAACGGCATATTGTATTGTAAAGGGTGTCAAGTTTGCTAAGGTGGGTTTGGAGTGCGGAGCCGTATACTATGTCTCCATAGTCGATAATTGGCATTAGCATCTGCTGTGCGACACGCTTTCTGACCAGCAGGCTAAGGCTGCGCTTATAGTGCCCGTGACCGTGACAATTGACTCCGTCGCCATGCGCTTATAGTAAGTGCGAGGGAGCGTCTGAAAAATTGGTAGCCGGGTCTATTTGATTTTTTAGAGAGAGTCGCCACATGTGACTGTCTGTAAACCAATCAAATTGCACGGCCCGCCCCCTTTAGTGACGTCACTGCTGACAGTCGCAGAAAAACAAATTACAACTTTCGTGGGTGGCGACGGGTGACATCATCGGCTGTCGCCAGCACTATAAGCGCGGCCATAGGGAGGATTTGTTCCTGTAAAGTACACCTAGTGTGGCATAGGTTTTGGATATCAGGGTATCAATGTGTATCCCGAATGTTAAGTGGGAGTCAAACCATATGCGCAGGTATTTAAAACTAGTAACAGGAATTAGGCTGCGTCCCCGCTAGCGCTGAGCGGGCGGCGATTGGCGAGGTGACTTGCATATAAATATATATGCAAGTCCCCGCTCACGCGATGCGCGCGCGCGCACACACGCTCGTCGGAGCTCTGCGCTTAGATAAACAAAATTGTTATACTCTCTAGCGCGCTCAGCTTCTCCTGCATCGTCCCCCCACCCCCCTGCGAGTGCTTGCAAAATTTTAAAGGACAACCCGCGCTCATGCTTGGAGAGCTCTCCAAGCATGAGCGAGCTCAGCGCCAGTGGGGACAAAGCCTTAGGGTGGTGTTAGCGTTGGTTCTGATCTGGAGCTCAGTCACTGGAAGCTTTAAAAACTCACACAGACGCGCGCGCACTCTTCTCACACAGACGCGCGCGCACTCTTCTCACACAGACGCGCGCACTCTTCTCACACAGACGCGCGCGCACTCTTCTCACACAGACGCGCGCGCACTCTTCTCACACAGACGCGCGCGCACTCTTCTCACACAGACGCACACACTCTTCTCACACAGACACCGCCACCTGCTCCCCTCAATGAGCTGTGCGGTTGTGACTTGACCGCCAGTCAGGTCAGTGTCACTGCGCACAGCACAGGCGCCGGATAGAGGACACATAACCGTACAAATATATCAATCATATTAATGACCATGCATGCACATGTTAAACTGATATCCACATACAGATAACATAGGAACACAGGGAATTATACAGTAACAAACATAGTACGACCTGGGGGTGATAAACAGAAATGTGGGACACAGAGAGAATAAAGATATACCATGAAACAATATACATTTGAAGGATAGAGGGTGGGACATTCGGAGAAGCCCCTAACCCCGTAACAGGACTAGGAAGGAATATTTTGATGTCAGATTCTTTGCCCAACTCCTGAAAACTGATGGGGAGCCCGAATTTCTGTGTCTTTCATCAGACATTAAAACAAAGTGACACAAACCCCCACGTACAGTGCGCAGCAGAAAAGAGTACCATGTGTGGGAACATTCGCACGTCCCAGTCAGGTCTGCAACCCTGCCATTCCCTATTATCTCTTAGCACACAGCACTTCCACTGCAGCCAGGGATTCTGGGTAATGACATGCGAATGAGCACTCGCAGTGCGCCACTCTTTACTTCTTATCCATATGAACATGGGACCCCGATAAGTGTGTGTGTGTGTGTGCCGTATTACACAGCTTTCTCAGCACAAGGTGTGTGTGTGTGTGTGTGTGTGTGTGTGTGTGTGTGTGTGTGTGCCGTATTACACAGCTTTCTCAGCACAAGGTGTGTGTGCATGTGTGCCGTATTACACAGCTTTCTCAGCACAAGGTGTGTGTGTGTATGTGTGTGCATGTGTGCTGTATTACACAGCTTTCTCAGCACAAGGTGTATGTGTGTGCATGTGTGCTGTATTACACAGCTTTCTCAGCACAAGGTGTGTGTGTGTATGTGTGTGCATGTGTGCTGTATTACACAGCTTTCTCAGCACAAGGTGTGTGTGTGTATGTGTGTGCATGTGTGCTGTATTACACAGCTTTCTCAGCACAAGGTGTGTGTGTGTATGTGTGTGCATGTGTGCTGTATTACACAGCTTTCTCAGCACAAGGTGTGTGTGTGTGTGTGTCGTATTACACAGCTTTCTCAGCACAAGGTGCATGTGTGCCGTATTACACAGATTTCTCAGCACAAGGTGTGTGTGTGTGTGTGTGTGTGTGTGTGTGTGTGTGTGTGTGTGTGTGTGTGTGTGTGTGCATGTGTGCCGTATTACACAGCTTTCTCAGCACAAGGTGCATGTGTGCCGTATTACACAGATTTCTCAGCACAAGGTGGGTGTGTGTGTGTGTGTGTGTGTGTGTGTGTGTGTGTGTGCCGTATTACACCGCTTTCTCAGCACAAGGTGTGTGTGCGCGTGCCGTATTACACAGGTTTCTCAGCACAAATCCCCGGCTGTGTAATGCGGCAGGCATAAGCTTATAGGGGTCCCACGTTAAATTACTGAGTGCTCATTTGCATGTCATTACCCAGAATCCCTTGCTGCAGTGGAAGACCTGTCTGAGACATGCAAACGTAGCCACAAGTGTTATTTTTAGCTAATGAAACATTGAAATGAGCAGAATAAGCAGGTAAAGAAGAAACGGTACAGTAAGTGAGGACACGAGAGCCGCAGGAACATAGAACAACAGCCTGAGCAATAAAGGGGAAAGCAGCTTCCAGGCACAGAATGAATGTGGGTTAAATGGGACTTTAAAACACCAAATACAAATAATGACATTTTATAAAGGGTAAATAAATAAACATTCGCAGTAATCTCGGGGTGCTCCCCGATACAGTATCTAAGTGACAGTTTGTGTCACTGCGCAGATATTAGCGAGGGATTGAGGTCATGTTCAGGGCAAAACCTAGCAGGACAAAACAATGACCATGATGTGGGAATTATTGGTGACAAAAGGAGAAACTCGGGCAGATAATACCAGTTTCTCTATCCCGCCAGTTCTACATACTGTAAGAAAAACAGCAATATGGAGGCACACCCGCTCTCTAACGTGCGTTATTCTGTCTGTATTCTAAGGCTACGCTTATAGTGCCGGCGACGCGACGGTTAGGCTACGGTCGCTGGAAAATCAAATAGAGATGACTTCCAGTGATCGCGACCATTCCGTCGCTTCGCGCTTACTATAAGCGCACGCGATGGCGGCAATGCATTTGTTTTGCCGCCAAGTTGCGTCGCTGTTGCCGGCACTATAAGCGCAGCCTTGCACTGATCTTTCTCTCTCTGACTCTGGTCTCCGTACTCATCAGCCTCTTAATGTTCTGTATAACAACATCTTATCGCATTAATGTAAGAAAAATAGAAAGAAAGTTCTGTGGTTCAATGCTTCAAAATCATGAACACAAAATAACAATCTGTAATTGATTGAAGTATATGAGCTTGCTTGAAAAAAGGAATTATCAATGCATCATAGAGTAAAATGTATACTTAAAAGAAATCTGCTCGGAGACTTCCGGTGACGTCACCGCGTATGGACACTTGAGGAGAGAGCTCCAGAGCCCTCCATCGAATAGTATACTAAAACAGCGCTGATCGGACGAATTTCCACCACAAAACAAAAGAACAGGGGAAGGTATACAGGATGAGTAACAAGCTCAAAAAAGCAGCCGAGCATAGTGTATTGAACTATTTCCCACCGAGTCAGATGACCGCGGGTAGTTGCGAATCTACCCAAGATGGCGGCCTGATGAGCACGCTGGAAGGCCCGAGCGGTGCCCAGGATCAAGAAATGGAAGGAGTAAGCACAGAAATAAACAAGGACTATCTAGAAGCCCTATTTATATGAATGCGTATAGGGTTCCAAGAAGACCTGTCCAAAGCTGTGAACACCCTACGATCGGACATGAACTTAATAGCAGTCAAAACGGACACTCTAAATCACAAAGTGGAGGCGCTTGAGCAGGCCCACTCCTCGGCGGAGGACGAAATCAACCGTCTGCATTTTGAAATAAGAGCGTTCAGAGAAAATGCTGAAGAACAAGAAAACCGTGATCGCCGGCAAAACCTCCAGGTAAGATACATTCCGGAATCGGTTGACACTGAGCAGCTGCACCCCTACCTAACAGATCTATTTGTATACCTGGTACCTGCCCTAACACCAGAAAAAATGGAGATGGATCGAGCCCAGAGAGCCCCGGGCCTCAAATCAACAGACCCCAAGAGGGCTAGGGACGTCCTCATCAGACTCCATTATTACTCAACAAAAGAAAGAATTCTAACAGCCGGTAGGGAGAAGGGAAACCTGCAATTTCGCAACTCGCACATAGAAATCTACAGTGACTTATCTATGGCAACTATAGATCGACGAAGAGAATTGAAGCCCCTGACACAAAAGTTACGAGACAATAAGGTGAAATACCGGTGGGGATTCCCCTTCAAAATTGTGGTTCAATCAGGGGAGAAGTTTCATACCTTGTCATATGCCGAAGATGGCCCACGATTTTTGAGAGGACTGGGTCTCTCCCACACGAATGACGGATCAGCCCCTGAGGATGCAGATGAAGATCAAAATCAGCGACCGCCGGTGAGAATACCAAGAACCTCCCAGACAATTGCCACGCAGAGGATCCCGGCTGGTGAGGAATGAGAGGTTCTATATACAAAACATCCAGACCCCACGAGATTCTACCGACCATCCCCCCTAACTTTAATACAAAAATCCCCCCAAACACCTTCAAGAGAGTTTACCCCCAAGCATATTATGCTTCTTACTCTGCCAAAAAGCGAGGAGTAGCTATATTATTTAAACACACTACACCATTTATTCTAAACAAAGAGATAGCAGATCCAGAAGGCAGATTTCTAATTTTATATGGATCTTTATCCGGAGTGGAAACAATATTGGTCAATGTTTACGCCCCTAATGAAGGCCAGACAAAATTTCTAAGGGAAGTGTGTGACTCCCTATCAGCTCAACCTAATTGGGCGATAATCATGGCAGGAGACCTGAATATGGTAGCCATTCCAGACCAAGACAGGTCAAGCGCAGTGGGAGCTCCCCACCCTAGACAAACAGAAAAGGCCAAAGAATTTAGAGATATATTAAAAGAATACTCACTCATCTATATTTGGAGAGCACAACACCAGGGGCAGCGGGACTTCACGTTCTACTCCTCCCCGCACCAGACCTATTCGAGGATTGACTATTTCCTAGGTACCAAAGAGGTCTTCCAGGCAGAAATAGGCTCTATCTCATGGTCAGATCACGCCCCGGTAGAGTTGGTGCTCTCTCTACCCTTTTGTAAAAACAATCAATATAATTGGAAACTGAATGACTCCCTACTCAACCATTTAGAAGTAGAGGATAGTATCAAACAAAAACTTATAGAATACTTTATGCTGAACGAGGGAACGGTGGAATCCCCAGCGATGCTATGGGAAGCCATAAGGCAACAATAAGAGGAGCGTTCATTTCCATAGCATCACATAAAAAAAAAGGAGAAACAAAAACTTTATAAAGAACTATCGGAAAAAGTAAAATAAATAGAACAAAAACATAAAAGCAATCCATCAAAAAAATTTTTTAAATTATTAGATAAAACCAGGACTGAACTTAAGCAGATCCAACTAGACGAGGTGGAGAGGGCACTAAGATGGACCAAACAAAAGTTTTATGATACGGGTAACAAGGCGGATCGGCTATTGGCCTCCAAGCTGAGAACTAAGTCACAAATATCGGTTATTCAAACCAAACCAGGAGTAAAAACGTTCAACGAAAAAGCGATAGCTAAGGAGTTCTCAGACTTCTTCTCCAAATTTATATAACATAAACAGACAGACAAGTTCCTCCTTGAACGCACTCAGAAAGGTAAATCAGAGTGGTATGGTTGATAACATTAAAAACCTTTTAATCACCAAATAGTAAAAACATATTGTATAGAGGGAAATGGTAGAAATGGTCCACGGCCAGTCCCTTAAAACAAACCAAGAATAGATCTTCCCAAGTGTGTATATGGAAGATAATGAATGACAATACACCACCAAGGTGTGGGCTACAGAAAGCTGCAAAGTCTCGCCAAAAAGTGTAACTACAGACTTGAAAACCCGTCCTGTTAGCAGGAATTCTATTATCAAAAACCAGCACACCTATAGAAAGGTATGCTGATACTGGGTCTGAAGAGGCGGTTCATATACAGTTCGTGGGTCATATAACCCCTTCATACGTATAATAAGACCACACAGAGTTGGGGTGTATGTCAACTCCAGAACACAAATGAAATCAACAAAAGGATGTAACAAGTAATACATATAACATGAAATAAAACCACATACATAGTTATTAACTACGTGGCTAGTGAGTAGTACCCTCTGCGTAGGGCAAGCACAAAGCGTGCTCTGCTACTGCCCCGAGGCACGGTTCAGTGACCGTATCCAGTTATAGCCTCATGATAATATAACACAGTAAATGCAGAGGTCACTGAGTGGAGTCTCTGCTTGATGGAAATACGGAGGCTCACTGAGTGGAGTCTCTGCTTGATGGAAATACAGAGGCTCACTGAGTGGAGTCTCCCAGAAAGCAGGCAACAGAAGCACTGTACTTGATCAGAGTGCTCATAGCAGTATTGACTCAGTGCATAGGATGTTATCCACAGTGAGTGTTGCACTGAGTGATGTTACCCTAAGTGTGTGGGATACCCCTAATAAGGCCGACGGTGTGGGCCCCCCAGATAATACAATGTTTAGAGAGTATGCCTGTCAGAGGAGCGGCTATAGTGTACGTCGCTATCAGGTGCAGTGACCTCAAAAAATAACATCTGACTGGCCATCCATAATATAACTTAGCTTATGGGGACTGGGGGTGTCCGTTGCAGCAGCTCACGATCCTACAGTGTAGGCAGAGGAAGCGGGGTGCCGAGTTGGAGGGTTGTAGCCTGCTAAATCAGCAGCTGCAGCCGCAGCAGTTTCATCCCACTGCTAGGAGGCGTCCGCTCGATGTGATGACGTCATCGCGTTCTGGTCACTTGACGCACGTTTCGCGCATGATCGCGCTTTCTCAAAGGTACATGCACGCAGTAAACGTGCACTTTAAATAGCTCTCGGTTGTTATAGCAACCACGGGGGAGTGGCTACCCTTGATTGCTTGCCGGATTAACTGCTGCACTGCCTGAATTGCTGCATGCGGGTGGTGCTGAATCACACTTAATTTACATATAAATAAATAAATATGCTGATGTTAAGCCAACAGGTAAAAACATATTCCAATTGTCTGTCTATCCTGATATCCTCCCCTGCTGTGTATTTAGTTCTATCTAGGTAAAAACATATTCCAATTGTCTGTCTATCCTGATATCCTCCCCTGCTGTGTATTTAGTTCTATCTAGGTAAAAACATATTCCAATTGTCTGTCTGTAAATCATCCCCCTAGTGTCTTAATTTAATACAACTTTCACACTTGTGCAAGGCAAGGCAACACCCACCTTAGAAAAACCATTTGCTTTAACTACCCTCACATGTGCTAATTAAGTTTGTTGTGCCAACCAGGTGACTTTCTAAAAGTATGTAAGTAAACTCCTAACAGCCATTGCTGCTAGCAGCCATGCTTGTAAGCAGATATGCTTTTATGTAGAAATGTTTCAAGTAGAATATGAAGTTTAAAAAGGAAGGAAGACTATTGAATCACTCACTCATCTCATCTCTTCTCTTTCCTCAGGTAAAAACATATTCCAATTGTCTGTCTATCCTGATATCCTCCGCTGCTGTGTATTTAGTTCTATCTAGGTAAAAACATATTCCAATTGTCTGTCTATCCTGATATCCTCCCCTGCTGTGTATTTAGTTCTATCTAGGTAAAAACATATTCCAATTGTCTGTCTATCCTGATATCCTCCCCTGCTGTGTATTTAGTTCTATCTAGGTAAAAACATATTCCAATTGTCTGTCTGTAAATCATCCCCCTAGTGTCTTAATTTAATTCAGCTTTCACACTTCTGCAAGGCAAGGCAACACCCACCTTAGAAAAACCATTTGCTTTAACTACCCTCACATGTGCTAATTAAGTTTGTTGTGCCAACCAGGTGACTTTCTAAAAGTAGAAATGTTTCAAGTAGAATATGAAGTTTAAAAAGGAAGTTCAAAAAGAAGTGGAAAAGTGGACATCACCTACTACTTCTGATTCCTGCTTTTGATCTACGTTGGAAAAGAGGATATCATCTATCTAAGACTGCACATCTCAACACTTAACTATTGCTGTGAGGCTGCCTTTATTTTTTATATTTGCTGCAACCTCACTTATTTTCAAATTATGCACTTCCTTCCACCAGTCTCCTTATGTCTCTAACTCTATTCATATATCTCCATCTCTCCTTTCTGCCCCACTTCTCAGTTCACATGAACTCCTTTCTTACCTGCGTCCTATGTCACCACACAACTATACACCCTGCACTAAAACACACCCCTATAAATCATCCTCACACATCCTCTTTCTATCCATGCTTCTCCTCCTTGCTTCTGGGGATATCTCTCCCAATCCTGGTCCCTGCCTTATTTCTACTTGCTCTCGTCCTCGCCTCCCACATACAACTTCTACTCCTTCTGGTGTTAACCCCTCCAACCTCATACCCATTCCCTGCCACCCTCCCTCCTCTCTCCCTTTCTCTTGTGCCCTTTGGAATGCTCGCTCCCTCTCTAACAAGTTCCTCTCTGTGCATGACTTCTTTCTTTCTCACTCCCTGCTTCTCTTTGCTATAACTGAGACCTGGCTCACTCAGTCTGACTCTGCTCTGGAAGCTGCCCTCTCTTATGGTGGCCTTTCCTTCTCCCACACTCCGCGCCCTGATGGCAGGGGTGGAGGTGTGGGACTCCTGCTCTCCTCTCTCTGCCATTACCGAACTCTTCCTATTCCCCCCTCTCTTGCCTTTCCCTCCTTTGAGGTTCACACTGTCCAGATCTTCTCTCCTCTCCCTGTTCATGTGGCGGTCATCTATCGCCCACCTACCTCTACTCACCCCCCTTCTGCCTTTCTCTCTCACTTTGAATCCTGGCTCTCTTTCTTCCTCTCCTCAGACTCCCCTGTTCTTCTCCTTGGGGACTTCAATTGCCACATTGATGACCCCTCTCTCCCTTGGGCTTTCCGCTTTCTTTCTCTAACCTCTTCTTTTGGCCTTCAACAGTGGACTGCAGCCAGCACCCACAAGGATGGCCACTACTTAGACCTGGTTTTCACTAAAAACTTCTCTCTCTCTGATTTCTCCATTTCCCCTTTTCCTCTCTCTGACCATCACCTCATCTCATTCTCTCTATCTCGCTTCTCCCCTTCTCCACCTCCATCTACCCCCCGGTTCTGCAGAAACCTGCGCTCTATTCACTTACCTGACTTTGAGTCCACGTTACACTCCTCCCTCTCCTCTCTAAGCTCTGCTACAGACCCTGACAAACTGGTCAGGAACTACAACTCTGCCTTGTCCTCCTCTCTTTGATCTACATGCCCCGCTTTCTCTCTGCCATACTCGCCCTTCTAACCCTAGACCCTGGCTAAATTCCCACACGCGCATGCTGCGTTCCTCCACTCGTTCCTCTGAACGCCTCTGGAGGAAGTCTCACACTCTCGCAGACTTCCTTCACTACAAATTTATGCTATCCTGTTTCAACTCTGCCCTCTCGCAAGCTAAACAAGCCTACTTTTCTTCACTAATCAACATGCACAAGTCTAACCCACGCCGACTGTTCTCTGTCTTTGATACTCTACTCAAACCACCCTCAGCTGCCTCTCCTTCCTCCATCTCCGCTCAGGACTTTGCTGACTATTTTAAGGAAAAGGTGGAATCCATACGTCAGAACATCCCTTCTGTTTCTTCCTCCCATCCTACACCTCTTCCTAACTCTCCTCCTGCCTTCCTTGACTCTTTTTCCACTGTCTCAGAGGAGGATGTGTCGCTGTTGATCGCCTCGTCTCCCTCTACCACTTGCCCTCTTGACCCCATTCCCTCCCATCTCCTAAAACCTCTTGCTCCTACTATAATCCCTACGCTCACGCACATTTTTAACTCCTCCCTCTGCTCTGGAACCTTTCCATCCTCCTTCAAACATGCAACAGTCATACCATTACTCAAAAACAGCAAGCTTGACCCTACCTGTCTTTCTAACTATCGGCCTGTCTCCCTCCTGCCTTTTGCCTCTAAACTCCTTGAATGTCTTGTATTCGCTCGCTTGCTCCATTTTCTCCATACCTATTCTCTCCTAGACCCTCTACAATCTGGCTTCCGAACTGCTCACTCCACGGAAACAGCCCTCACTAAAATAACTGACGACCTCCATGCTGCCAAAGACAGAGGTCATTACACTCTGCTCATATTACTCGACCTCTCTGCAGCATTTGACACCGTGGACCACCCTCTTCTCCTTCACATTCTCCATACTCTTGGCATTCGGAACAAAGCTCTATCCTGGATCTCATCCTACCTCTCCCATCGTACTTTCAGTGTCTCTTCTGCTAATACCTCCTCCTCTATTGATCTCTCTGTGGGGGTACCCCAGGGCTCTGTCCTGGGACCTCTTCTCTTTTCTCTGTATACACTCTCTCTAGGTGACCTAATAACATCTTTTGGGTTTAATTATCACCTCTATGCTGACGACACACAAATATATTTCTCAACACCCGACCTTACACCTGCTGTACAAACCAAAGTTTCTGAATGTCTCTCTGCTATATCATCCTGGATGGCCCTCCGCCGCCTTAAACTCAACATGGCTAAAACAGAGCTCCTCATACTTCCTCTCAAACCTGGCCCTACTACCTCCTTCCACATTACTGTTGGAACTACGATCATTCACCCAGTAGCCCAAGCACGCTGCCTAGGGGTCACACTCGACTCCTCTCTCACATTCGCCCCTCACATTCAAAACATTTCTAAAACCTGTCGCTTTTTCCTCCGCAATATAATAAAGATACGCCCTTTCCTCTGTTGCTCGACTGCTAAAACTCTGACTCAGGCCCTCATTCTCTCCCGTCTTGATTACTGTAACCTCCTGCTGTCCGGCCTTCCTGCCTCTCACCTGTCTCCCCTACAATCTATCCTTAACGCTGCTGCCAGAATCACTTTACTCTTTCCTAGATCTGTCTCAGCATCTCCCCTCATGAAATCCCTCTCCTGGCTTCCGATCAAATCCCTCATCTCACACTCCATTCTTCTCCTCACTTTTAAAGCTTTACACTCCTCTGCCCCTCCTTACATCTCAGCCCTAATTTCTCGTTATGCACCATCCAGACTCTTGCGTTCTTCTCAAGGATGTCTTCTTTCTACCCCCTTTGTATCTAAAGCCCTCTCCCGCCTTAAACCTTTTTCATTGACTGCCCCTCACCTCTGGAATGCCCTTCCCCTCAGTACCCGACTAGCACCCTCTCTATCCACCTTTAAGACCCACCTTAAGACACACTTGCTTAAAGAAGCATATGAATAGCACTGTGGCTATTCTGAACACATGGCACATAAAGCTTGGCCCCCTGCAGATGCACTTACCAGAACTCCCTCCTACTGTCTCTGTACGTTCTCCCTACCTACCAATTAGACTGTAAGCTCCTCGGAGCAGGGACTCCTCTTCCTTAATGTCTAAAGCACTTATTCCCATGATCTGTTATTTATATTATCTGTTATTTATTGGATTACCACATGTATTACTGCTGTGAAGCGCTATGTACATTAATGGCGCTATATAAATAAAGACATACAATACAATACAATACATGCATACTTCAAAGGCATCTCTATACAAGTTGTCATGGAGTTTGTCAACAATCGCCAACTTGAGAGCGAGGAATTCCAGCATGTGGACGGGGTAATTTTGCTCGCTGGGGGTCAAGCTACGGCTCACATAAGCCACGGAGTGAAGACCAGTAGGATATTTTTTGTGCAACACCGCTCCCAGCCCATTGAAGCTTGCGTCCACATGTAAAATATATGGCTGCTCGGGATCGGCGTAAGCCAAGACGGGGGCTTCAGTGAGGCTCTTTTTGAGGCCTACGAACACCTTTTTGCAGGCGGACGTCCACTTGTCTTCGAAGGGGAGCCGCGCGGATGTGGACTTCTGGCAAGAGTTTTCTATGTAGATCTTGAAGATTATTGAGGACCTTGGTCTTACTAGAATATCCTTCTACGAAGCGGCGATAGTACCCGCAGAATCCTAAGAAGGAGCGTAGCTCCATTACGTTTTCTGATCTCGGCCAGTTCACCATGGCTTTGACCTTAGTGGGGTCGGTAGCTATCCCATCTGCGGACACTGAGGGCCTCATGCACTAAAGTCCAATAGAAAAAATCGCCAGGGTTTTTAAATCGCCATTTATGGCAGCGTTGCTATCACGGTATGCAGAAAGCCTTGAATACCAGTGATAGCAACATTTAAAAAAATCTCGCCTAAAAAAAATCTTTTTTTACATTTTAATTTTATTACTTGTGTACATGAGCAGGGGGTCCCTGGAGCAGAACCGCATTGATTTGAGGTCCGGGACCCCCTGCTTCCCGAGATACAGGCCCCGTTATGGGATGCCGGTATCTCCTATGCATTGAAATGTCCCGATCACGTGACGCGGGACATTTACATGCATAGGAGATACTGGCACCCCATAACCTGGTCTGTATCTCTGGAAGCAGGGGGTCCCTGGACCTGAAAACAACGCGGTTCTGCTCCGGAGACCCCCTGCTACAATACTCTAGTAATACATTTTCAATTAAAATATGTAATAACCACCAAAACACAACCCACCCCCTGTACACACAGGATTAATACCACAGGCCGGTGGGGGTCCCTGGGTGTCCGCAGGCCCCACAGTGCACCCCGGGGGTACCCACTGGGGGCCCTCAGTTGGCCCCTGCTAGGCTCTGTGGGCCTCCAGGTGGTCCCCGCGGGCCCCAATGGGGTCCATGGATGGTCTGGGGGTCCCCGGGTCATCCTCACAGGTGCCAGGGGGCCCTCGAGTTGTCCCCAAAGGGGTCTCTGGGCCCTCGAGTTGTTCCCACAGGGGTCTCGGGGCCCACAGGTGTCTGGGGGCTTGTGACAGAGTGAAGTCAACTCCTATCAGTTACGCCTGGGAGACATATGTCTGAGTGCTTCATCCAGCACTCATAAGGGTTAACTCAGGTGGAAGTTAGGTAGTCAGGATGTAATCTGACACCTTAGAGCTAGCAAGGTAGAAAAGGATATTGTTACTAGCAGTAGCTGGCTCTCTCAGACCAGAGCACATGGATAGATGTGCTGCTAGACAGACGGATACAGCACACTACTTACTGCAGCCAAAGTAAGATTTGTTTCATTTGTTTCATGACTGCTTAAAAACCTCTGAAGGTTTGGTTATGGTTTAGCCAGCCAGCCTGCTAGATAGGTCTGCTGTGTTAGTCAGTTTTTCTCCCAACATGGAGCAGGATTTATTTGTTTAACGGGACAGTGTACCCGCATGTTATGTTGTAATGGAGAAATAAAGCCATTGAACGTTTTTCATTATCCTGAAACTACACGTGTGGACTGTTTCCTGACCTCGGCTACAGGCCGTCCTGCCACAAGTGGTGTCAGAAGTGGGATGTCGGACGGCCCCTGTATCTGAAGGGCCACACAGAAAGAAAAAAAATGCAGATAATTTTTTCTCAGTTCCTTGAGCAACAGCTCCAGCTAGCAGAGAAGCAAGCTGAGCTACAAGCCCAGTAAGATGAGCAACAGGCCCGGCGAGAGGAAAAGCTACTCCAATTGCTGGCCGAAGGCCCAGCCCCAGGCAGACCAGGGATTCCAAATAACCCACCGGTGATGCTGCCTAAAATGAAGCCAACCGAAGACCCAGAGGCATTTCTCCTCACTTTTGAAAGGGTAGCCACGGCCCACAGCTGGACAGTTGATCGCTGGGTAACGACTCTGGCTCCACTCCTCATAGGGGAAGCTCAAGCAGCCTACCAGGCTCTTCCAGCGGACGAGGCCATGGACTATCAGAAACTAAAGGCTGCTATTCTGGATCGCCTAGGCCTCACGCCAGAGACCTACCGACAGCGGTTCCGGACAGTCAAATATACAAACAGAGACAGACCCCGGGTCGTAGCCCACCGCTTAGTAGACTTATGTACCAGGTGGATACAACCGGAGAAGCATACCAAGGCAGAAATCCTTGAACAGTTTGTGCTCGAACAGTTCATACAGATACTGCCCCCCTCCTCCCGCTCCTGGGTAAAAAGACACGCTGCATTTTCCCTGGAGTCAGCAGTCCGCTTGATGGAAAACTTCCTGGGCGACGACACCCAACAGGATAGCTGGGAACGGCCGGTGCAAACATCAGTTGCTTCCGGTGATGCTAGAGGCAGGAGAGCAGACAATCGAGGGGTCTACAACCCGCCAGCTCGGGAGATCCAGTCAACCCGATCGGAAGACCCTTTCCCATCTCGGAGGGTTCCTGGTACAAACTCCCGCAGAGACGCCCGTCCCGGGTCCGAGGCCACTGGATCACTCAAGGGAGGCCGCCACCCACAGTATTCCCCGAGAACCTGGACTCCTGTCACCCACCCGGTGGAGAGGATAACCCCACCAACCAGAAGGGAGGATCCCATCCAACAGCGGAGAGGTCCAAACACCGAGCCCCGTCGAGAGCTTCCGCTGACGACCGAGGTTGCGGACTCAGGAGATGATGAGATGGACTGTTCATATGGCAGAACCACTGCCACAGCTTGTCTCCGAGAGGACCACAATCCGTGGTTAGTCTCAGCATCTCTGGAGGGGACAAAAGTAAACGCCATGCTGGACTCGGGCTCTGGAAAAACCCTGATCCTAGAGGGCCTAATTCCAAGCAATAGACTATCTTATGACTCCTTGGAATATCGAGTGTATCCATGGGGATACAAAGAGATACCCGACGGCGAACGTTCTACTGCGTATCCAGGATCAAGAGGCTAGCCTACTAGTGGGAGTTGCTCCCTGGCTACCTGCTCCTGTTCTACTTGGCCGAGACTGGCCCTACCTCGAAACATTGTTGGCTCCTACTCCTACGGAGCCTACTTCTCTGGTACCGGAGAAGCCCGGAGACTTGTTCCCTTTTTCCCCAGAGATTTTTCCCCGTAGACACCATGTCCCAAAGACACGTAAACAGAGACGTGCGGAAAAAGAGGACTGGTTAAGAAAGGCTGGGACTCTTGGTAACATTAGTCAGCCCAAATGAC
This sequence comes from Ascaphus truei, assembly GCF_040206685.1. NCBI lineage: Eukaryota > Metazoa > Chordata > Amphibia > Anura > Ascaphidae > Ascaphus > Ascaphus truei. Next base: position 137,992,396 of record NC_134488.1, read on the forward strand.
TGCAGGTCATGGCCGGGGATGACCAGGGTGGGGAACAGATAGATACGGGAATGTTGCCAGACCTGGATCTTCCTGACTTCCGTCAGAGGCAGAGGGAGGGCCCAGCTCTGGCTAGACAATATGAGAAGGTGGTACAGGTCAACAACAAGATAATGGATGAACAAGGTGTAAAAGTGTTCCCACATTTTGAACTGTTGAATGACATCCTATATCGTGTGAATAAGGTTACACAAACAGGGGAGGTCATTCGACAGATGCTAGTCCCTAAAGGGTTAATTAAAACAGTGTTCACCCTAGCCCATACTCTCCCATGGGGTGGTCATTTGGGCAGAGATAAGACCACGGACCGCATCTCGTTCTGGTTTTACTGGCCAGGCATACATGGTGACATCATGAAACTATGTGAGACATGTCCTGAATGCCAGTTAACTAGCCAAAAAGGACAGAAGCCGGCTCCCTTGGTTCCTCTGCCCTTGGTAGCCATCCCATTCGAGAGAATTGGGGTAGATCTGGTCGGACCTTTAGAACCCTCTGCGAAGGGACATAAATTTATACTCGTTGTTGTAGATTATGCACCCAGATATCCTGAGGCCTTCCCTCTGAGATCAGCCACTGCTAAACAGGTTGCTCACAGGCTGTTAGAACTGTTTTCTAGCGTAGGACTTCCCCAAGTAATGTTAACTGACCAGGGAACAAATTTCATGGCAAAGTTAATGCAGGATGTCCTGAAGTTATTGGAGGTAAAATCCGTCCGGACCTCGGTCTACCATCTTCAGACTGATGGATTGGTAGAGAGGTTTAACCGTACTTTAAAAACCATGCTTAGGAAGTTTGTGGACACTGAAAAGCGAGCTTGGGATGAACTTCTCCCTTTCCTGTTGTTTGCGGTACGAGAAGATCCCCAATCATCCACAGGCTTCTCCCCGTTTGAGCTCCTATATGGACGCCAACCTCGGGGTATTCTCGATCTACTGAAGGAATCCTGGGAGGAGGAGCCTTCCCCCTCCAAGAATACCCTTCAGTATGTCATAGACCTTAGAAACCACCTAGACATGATAGGTCGGTTTGCTAAGGAAAACCTCAAATCTGCCCAAGAACGTCAAGAGAGGCAGTACAACCAAAATGCTCGCTTGAGGGTCTTCCAACCTGGGGACCAAGTGATGCTACTATTACCGACATCAGAGAGTAAACTCCTTGCGAAGTGGCAGGGTCCTTTCCAAGTTCTCCGCTGCACCGGGGAGGTGAACTATGAGATCTCTCAACCAGGGTCCAGGAACGGTAAACAAATTTACCACGTGAACCTCCTGAAACCCTGGAAAACGATGAGATCGCTGTTCATTCACCCTCGGGAAGGAGAGACGGATTTGGGTCCACAGCTTCTAAAGGGTAGTACGTACAATGACCATCAGGTTCCCATGGGAGGGCAGTTAACAACGGAACAAAGGTCAGACCTACTAGAGGTATGTGACCAGTTCCCAGATGTTTTTTCTGAGCTGCCAGGGCAGACTGATTTAGTGTCACATAGGATTGAGACAGAACCTGGCGTAAAAGTACGGTACCGTCCCTATAGATTGCCAGAGGGCCGATAAGACCTGGTAGAGAGGGAGATAATAGACATGTTGGAATTGGGCGGGATCGAGGAGTCCCACAGCGAATGGTGTAGCCCTATCGTGTTGGTCCCTAAACCAGATGGGAAGGTGAGGTTTTGCGTCTATCTGCGAAAGGTAAATGCTGTATCCAGATTTGATGCATACCCCATGCCTAGGGTGGATGAATTGCTTGACTCGCTTGGTAAAGCAGAGTATATCTCCACCCTAGATCTCACGAAAGGATATTGGCAGATACCTCTAGCAGAAGAATCCAAATGCAAAACTGCCTTCGCCACCCCTCTCGGTTTATACCAATTCGTCACTATGCCATTTGGGTTACATGGGGCTCCAGCCACGTTCCAAAGGTTAATGGACAAGGTACTACGACCCCATAGGGCATATGCAACGGCCTACTTGGATGACATTTTCATCTATAGCAAACACTGGCAGTCGCATATAAAAAGGTTAAGGGCAGTCCTAACGTCCTTAAGAGAAGCAGGACTCACTGCAAATCCAAAAAAATGTGCCCTGGGTAAATCCACTACAAAGTACTTGGGCTATGCCGTTGGGGGAGGGATAGTAAGGCCACTAGCTAGCAAGGTGGCCGCCATAAAGGAAGACCCCACCCCACAGACAAAGACACAGGTCCGTGCCCTTTTGGGGTTAGCAGGGTATTACAGGCGGTTTATCCCCAATTTTTCAGAAATTTCTGCACCCCTAACAGATCTGACAAACAAGAGTGCCCCGACCCAAGTTAAATGGTCTTGGAAGTGCCAAGACGCCTTTGACATGCTTAAAAAGTGCCTGTCAGAGGGCCCCGCTCTTCGGAGCCCAGATTTTAAAGAGCCCTTCATCATCCAGACGGATGCCTCAGAGGTAGGACTGGGAGCAGTGCTGTCCCAGCAATTTGATGGTGTTGAACATCCCATACTGTTCATCAGCCGGAAGCTGTTCCCAAGGGAAGAGAGGTATTCCGTCATTGAGAAGGAGTGCCTCGCGGAAAAATGGGCAATTGAGGCCTTGAGACATTATGTCGCCGGAGTACACTTCACCCTGGTCACTGACCATGCGCCCTTGAAGTGGTTAAACACCATGAAGGACACAAACTCAAGGTTGACCAGGTGGTATATGGCCCTCCAACCCTTCTCTTTTGACATTCAGCATAGACCTGGAAAGGACTATGGAAATGCTGATTTTTTGTCAAGAGAAGGAGTGGAGGGTCGGGCTTCAGCCGTGTGGGACACTAGCCACACACAAACAGGGGAGGTATGTGACTGAGTGAAGTCAACTCCTATCAGTTACGCCTGGGAGACATATGTCTGAGTGCTTCATCCAGCACTCATAAGGGTTAACTCAGGTGGAAGTTAGGTAGTCAGGATGTAATCTGACACCTGAGAGCCAGCAAGGTAGAAAAGGATGTTGTTACTAGCAGTAGCTGGCTCTCTCAGACCAGAGCACATGGATAGATGTGCTGCTAGACAGACGGATACAGCACACTACTTACTACAGCCAAAGTAAGATTTGTTTCATTTGTTTCATGACTGCTTAAAAGACTCTGAAGGTTTGGTTATGGTTTAGCCAGCCAGCCTGCTAGATAGGTCTGCTGTGTTAGTCAGTTTTTCTCCCAACATGGAGCAGGATTTATTTGTTTAACGGGACAGTGTACCCGCATGTTATGTTGTAATGGAGAAATAAAGCCATTGAACGTTTTTCATTATCCTGAAACTATACGTGTGGACTGTTCCCTGACCTCGGCTACAGGCCGTCCTGCCACAGGGCTCCATAGGGGTCCCCGGTTCCCGTGGGCGTCTGGGGGTCTTTGTGGTCCCCGTGGGTGGCCTCGCGTAGTCTTTGTGGGTCCCCGCTGGCCTGCGGTACCATTCCTGTATTTAAAAAAACTAAAACATGGCCTACATTTCAATAAATACACCTCTCTTCCACCCCCCCCCCCCCCCCACCAAACACATACAGTACATTAATGGGCAAAAAAACTATTGTCCAGATAGGGAAAATAGATTATTTGCCCATTATTAAACACAACATTAGCAAGCCAGCATAAAGTAAATAAAAACCGTTCTACATACCCCTGCCAATATGAAGGGCGTCCTCGTCAGCTTACTGCAGGTCCATCTCCTCCGTTGCCAGAAAGAATACATAGCAAAATACAATCTAATGGCCCTAAACCCTTAATTACCTTAGCGGTTAATAACCACTACAGTAATTAAGGGGTTAAGCCACCCTGCCCCGCTACCCACCCGGGAGGCCTAACCAACCACCCCGGACCACCTATACCCACACTGTACTTATTGAGTGCCATAGTGGTACATCAAACCCATATAATATGGGCATGATACGCCACTATAGCACTCAATGGGCACCCTAATCAAAATACGTGAATGCCCAAAAGACACAATAATAAAACTTACAGTAACACCTAAACACCCCAATTCAATAACTAAAAACACTAGCCAACAAATGCAATTAATAAAAGCACTAACTAACAAAACAATGAATTAATTGAACCAGTAACCAGCAAAGCAATTAATTAATAAAACAATTAGGCAACACAACAATGAATTAATTGAACCAGTAACCAACAAAGTAATTAATTATGAATACAACTCACAGCTAAACACTACTTAGTATGTGGATATGCTTTACATGTTTTTTTACGCAGTTTTTTAGATCAACTTTTTGTCTTAACCCCTTTTGGTTTATCTCCTTTAAGAGATTTAGTGCTCCGGATTTGCTTTTAACATCCTGCAGTTTCAGTATTAACTATAATAATGGGAGTCCGTAGCCCTTATAGGTATATACTACCAGGTCTATATATTCTACGGAATAGGAAATTACCTCCAAGAGACTCCGTTGAACATCAATATATGTTTTCCATCAGGGTCAGCAATTGATTCACTGCTATATTATTATAGAGTATATGTTTATAAGTAATGTGTTGTTCATTGGGATTGGCCATGGATCTATTAACACCACTCCTGTTTTTCATTATTTTGTATTAATTACCAATAAAAGGTTTTATTGTATCTAACTCATTACACAACACTGAGTGCGTTAGAAAGGGATTCTTTTCCCCCTTTTTTTTGATGTAACAAAGGATTTGACAAGATTTCTGCCACTTTAATTGAGTTTTCCAGCAAGTGAGATTTCTTTTTAAATCTTTAGATTCACCTTAACTGTATGATCCACTACATCTTCTCTCCCGGCCCTAATGCTGCACATGTTGTGCTAAACACTTCCTTTGTACAATATACATCTACAGTTTACTTTCATCCTGAACTGTTTGTGATATTCCAATTTACCTCGCCTGCATGGCCTTCTGTAAGACAGTTTGTGTAACTGTGACTTTTTTTGTCTCGTCTAGTACAAAGCCAAGCACCAATAATCCATCCATGCCAAGACTGCAAGGTTGCTTTTAGCAGCCAGGATTACCTGCTCATACGTCTGAAGTTCAAACACCCAAATGAGAATATGGAAAAGATGAGGACAGAACAATCTTGCAACATTCCAATAAATATGACAGAAAATGCAACTTTCACCCAGTCAAGGCAATTAATAAACAATGTAACTGCTTCTTATTCAAAAGAAGGTATATTAGAAGGTGCCACCGGAAAAGATCTTGTAGAAAGTGGGAATAATCTGACTTGGTTGTCACACCAGAACCTACACAAGCGGACACAGACCGGGGAGAGACCCCATGTATGTGGAGAATGTGCGAAGGGATTTAATCAGTTATCCAGCCTGAACACACACAAAAGGACGCACACAGGAGAGAGACCGCATGTATGTAGGGAATGTGGGAAGGGATTTAATCAGTTATCCCACCTGAATACACACATGAGGACACACACAGGGGAGAGACCGCATGTATGTGGGGAATGTGGGAAGGGATTTAGTGTGTTAACCAACCTAAACACACACATGAGGACACACACAGGGGAGAGACCGCATGTATGTGGGGAATGTGGGAAGGGATTTAGTGTGTTATCTAACCTGAACACACACAAGAGGATACACAAAGGTGAGAGACTGCATGTATGTGGGGAATGTGGGAAGGGATTTAATCAGTTATCACACCTGAACATACATATGAGGACGCACACAGGGGAGAGACCGCATGTATGTGGGGAATGTGGGAAGGGATTTAGTGTGTTATTAAGCCTGAGCACACACAAAAGGACACACACAGGAGAGAGACCGCATGTATGTAGGCAATGTGGGAAGGGATTTAATCAGTTATCCAGCCTGAACACACATATGAGGACACACACAGGGGAGAGACCACATGTATGTGGGGAATGTGGGAAGGGATTTAGTGTGTTAACCAACCTGAACACACACATGAGGACACACACAGGGGAGAGACCGCATGTATGTGGGGAATGTGGGAAGGGATTTAGTGTGTTATCTAACCTGAACACACACAAGAGGACACACAAAGGTGAGAGAGTGCATGTATGTGGGGAATGTGGGAAGGGATTTAATCAGTTATCACACCTGAACATACATATGAGGACGCACACAGGGGAGAGACCGCATGTATGTGGGGAATGTGGGAAGGGATTTAGTGTGTTATTAAGCCTGAACACACACAAGAGGACACACACAGGGGAGAGACCATATGTATGTGGGGAATGTGGGAAGGGGTTTAGTGTGTTATCCAGCCTGAACACACACACAAGGACACACACAGGGGAGAGACCATATGTATGTGGGGAATGTGGGAAGGGATTTAGTCGGTTATCCCACCTGGACACACACATGAGGACACACACAGGGGAGAGGCCACATGTATGTGGGGAATGTGAGAAGGGATTTAGTCGGTTATCAAGCCTGGATACACACAAGAGGACACACACAGGGGAGAGACTGCATGTATGTGGGGAATGTGGGAAGGAATTTAGTCAGTTATCCCACCTGAACACACACAAGAGGACACACACAGGGGAGAGACCGCATGTATGTGGGGAATGTGAGAAGGGATTTAGTCGGTTATCCCACCTGAACACACACAAGAGGACACACACAGGGGAGAGACCACATGTATGTGGGGAATGTGGGAAGGGATTTAATCGGTTATCCCACCTGGACACACACAAGAGGACACACACAGGAGAGAGACCGCATGTATGTGGGGAATGTGGGAAGGGATTTAGTGACTTATCAAGCCTAATCGGACACAAGAGGACACACACAGGGGAGAGACCGCATGTATGTGGGGAATGTGGGAAGGGATTTAGTCGTTTGTCCAGCCTGATGAGACACAAGAGAACACACACAAGGGAGAGACCTATCTCTAAAGCCAGGCATGTTTAGGGATAACAGCGACTAAGACGCTCTCATTTAAGTGCACACGTGTGTCTGTGTTACACTGAATCACAATGCAAAGTGACTTTATGGTGCATAAAACGAGCATTTTAAAAGGATAAAGGTATAACTTATAACTTTTAAGTTATAACAGGTTATTTGTATCATTCTTATATTTAAAGGAAAATGTTCTTGTTTTATATTTCCATGTTGTTATTTCTAATAATATGTGCTCTCCGCATTATGCTGAAGTGGTCTGTAGTCTCACTTAGCTGTGAATCTGAATAGTTTCGCTGCTACTAATTGGCCACCGGCGTTCAGTCACAGATGCGACCGAATGCGAATGCCACACCTGGAATCAACTCCAGACCTTTTACCTGCTTAATTGATGATGAAATAACGAAGGAATAGCCCATACCTGTCCATGAAACAGCTTTTGAGTCAATTGTCCAATTACTTTTGGGCCCTTGAAAAAGAGGGGACTACATATTAAAGAGATGTTATTCCTAAACCCTTCTTCCAATTTGGATGTGAATACCTTCAAATTAAAGCTGATAGACTGCACTTTAAGCCCATATTAATTATTTAACTGTAACGTGAATTTATTTTGGTACACAGCCGAAATAACAAAACTTGTATCCAATTATTTCCGGACCTAACTGTATAATAAGGATGCCAAAAAAATAAAACAGATCCTGAACAAGCACTAATACAAAGTGATCCAGTTCTAAGAGGTTCAGTTCCAGACCATCCAAACTATCCCCAAGTGCTTTGACCCGCGAAAAGTAAAAGGTAATTGGCTCAATAAAATCAAGGGGTTCTATGGTTGCTTTAAGCGTGTCAATTTAAATCCACAGAAAAAATGAATTTCAAGTGTAATGTTACGGGAGAAATCTTCCAAATAGGTATGTATATATATATATATATATATATATATATATATATATATATATATATATATAGCACAACAAAGAAGTGTCCTTATATTAAAGCACACGGGCATACCAAGAATAAAGTTGTACTGTAAATGCAAAATGTATTATTGTAAAATTAAAAAGGGGAGATAAATATAAAAGAGGGGGACTCACAACTGACTATACAAATATACCATGAGAACAAAGGCACATAAAATGGTCAAAAGAATCACCAATGGCTGATATAATAAACAGCACAAAGGGTATTGAAATATAAGGGCTGGGACCCCGCTGCGCCCGGCGGCGCGGGAGGCCACACGAGCGTTCCCCACCAGCAGGGGAATCCTCCCGAGCCGGTCCCAGTCCCCCCTCGCTGCACGGCTCACTACACACTGTGACCCGTCAGTCGCCAGGGGATGCAAGAAAATTGTGATCCTGAGCGGTGACGCATCACTTGGTGCGCTGATGAGCCAATCAGCGGTGGGGTCGGGAGCTGTCAGACAGCTTCCTACACAAGTGTGTGTGTGGGGGAAGGGGGAGGGAGCTGCTTACCTTACAGCAGCCCGCAGCAGCACCCTCCTGTCCGGCAGCCCGAGCCCGTGGAGGGAGGGGTGGAGTAGCGAGTCCCTCCTCTCAAGCCACGCTTCCGCCCCCCTCCCATATCGCGGTCTGTGTCTGTCAGAAGGTAATGTGGAGGCTGAGGGAATGGAGAGACACCAAGAGCCACGAGTGCCGCGGAGGGGAGCGGGTGTATTGGGGTGCGTGCGCAACTTGCGGAGAACGAGTGTGACACCTGAACGCGCGTCCGGGTGCGCCGCAGAGGAACGGGTGTGGGGAGAAGAAGGGAAAGATTAATGCGGTAGAGAGGGGAGAGAGCAAGAGGCAGTGGGAACAGAAGTGACGGGGACACATTGGGAAGCGCGAGTCCCCTGATCTGTCACAGTATCCCCCCCTTGAGGAACGAACTCCGGACGATCCTGCCATGGCTTCTGGGGGAATTTCCGATGAAACTGCCTGAGGAGCGTTGGGGCGTGAATATGGTGAGACGGAATCCAGGAACGTTCCTCCGGTCCATAACCCTTCCAGTGAACAAGGAATTGTAATTTGCCTCTGGACCAACGGGAATCGATTATGGAGTGGACCTCATACTCTTGTTGTCCGTGAATGGTAACAGGGTTGGGTCTTTGGGAACGATCCGGGAAGTGAGCACTTTGGATAACCGGTTTAAGTAATGACACATGGAACACTGAAGGAATCCTCATAGTGGAAGGAAGTGCCAAACGATATGCGACCAGATTGATCCTCTCAAGGATTTTAAAAGGACCCAGGAATCTCGGAGCCAATTTCTGAGACGGAGTCTTGAGCCTTATATTTTTCGAGGACAACCATACTGTTTCCGGGTTTAAACGAAGGGCCCGCTTGACGTCGCCGATCCGCCTTCGTCTTTTGTCTCTGAACCGCAGTTTGTAGAGTCTTTAGAATCTTCCTCCAAGAATTTTGAAGAGTGGAGACATGAGAATCCGCTGCGGGAACACCAGAAGGGGGGGAGGAGAGGGGAAGACTGCTAGGGTGGAATCCAAAATTAATGAAGAAAGGCGACTCTTGCGTAGACTAATTTTTAAGAGAGTTAATTGCAAACTCGACCCAAAGGTAATAGATCCACCCAGTTGTCTTGAGAGTCGGAGACGAAACATCTGAGATACTGCTCCAAAGTCTGATTCATTTTTTCCGTTTGACCGTTTGTTTGAGGGTGATAACCTGAAGAAAATAGAAGAGAAATCCTGAGTTTCTGGGAAAACGCACGCCAAAACTTAGAGATGAATTGAGAACCTCTGTCAGAAACAATTGAAATAGGAACACCATGTAATCTGAAAATTTCCTTAGAAAAAATGTTGGCCAAAGTAGCAGAATTAGGAAGACCCCTTGAGGGGAATAAAGTGTGAATGCTTGGAAAACCTATCTACTACAACAAGGATGGTATTCATTCCTTTAGAATTGGGAAGCTCGACAATAAAGTCCATGGAGATATGTTTCCAAGGTTGCTCCGGAATGGGGAGAGGCATGAGGAGACCGGAAGGTTTGTGATGGGCGGACTTACTCTGGGCACAGACCGGACAAGCACTGGTAAAACTGAAAATGTCCTTGTTCATCTTAGGCCACCAAAAGGTCAGTTTGATAAGATCTGCTGTCCTCTTGAAGCCTGGATGACCGGCCGATCTTGAAAAATGTTCCCAAAGTAAAATCTTGTGGCGAAAACGTGGAGTTGCGTACAAGCGTCCCTATGGCACCCTAAATCTCCTGGGAATGTGAACCTGGGCTTTGTTGATCTCATCCAAAACATCAAAATTATTGGCGGAAATTATGCATTTGGCGGGGAGAATAGATTCAGAGGATTCGTTAGAGTCGTTCTCCGTCGCGAACTGGCGAGAGAGCGTTTGCTTAAATATTTTTGGTACCGGGAATATAAGAAATGGCATATTTGAAACGAGAGAAGAATAGCGACCAACGAGCCTGACGGGATCCTAATTGTCGAGCCCCCTCAATATACAGTAAGTTTTTGTGATCAGTGAGGATGGCAATAGGCTCCTTGGTGCCTTCGAGAAGATGCCTCCATTCCTGGAGAGCCAATTTAATGGCCAGTAGCTCACGATTCCCAACATCATAATTTCTCTTAGCTGACGAGAATTTCCGAGAAAAAAACCACAAGGATGGAGCTTCTCCTGAGGAGAGGATCTCTGAGAGAGTACTGCACCGGCTCCCACATCGGAGGTGTCAACTTCTAACGTGAAGGGAAGAGAAGTATCTGGATGCCGTAGGATGGGTGCAGACACAAAGGCTTTCTTGAGAAATTCGAAGGCTTCTATGGCTTCGGGAGGCCAAGTCGTAGGATCAGCACCTTTCTTGGTTAAGGCGGTGATAGGCAAAGCAATGGTAGAGAAATTACGGATGAACTTCCGGGAATAATTGGCAAAGCCAAGGAAGCGTTGCACGGCCTTGAGAGAATTCGGCAACGGCCAGTCGAGTACAGACTTCAATTTCTCTGGATCCATAGAAAAACCTTGGTTAGAGATAATATAGCCTAGGAAGGCTGTGGACGTCTGGTGGAACAAACATTTCTCCATTTTAGCGTAGAGGCGATTAGCACGAAGCCTAGAGAGTACCAGTTTGGTATGGCGAATGTGCTCCTCTAAATCCTTAGAGAAAATGAGGATGTCATCCAAATATACGATAACAAACGTTCCCAAAACGTCCCGGAAGATATCGTTCATGAAGTCTTGGAAAACAGCAGTGGCATTGCACAGCCCAAAGGGCATCACTAAATACTCATAAGGTCCAGATCGCGTGTTAAACGCGGTTTTCCATTCATCCCCATCTCTTATACGAATAAGATTATAAGCCCCTCTTAAATCGAGTTTGGAGAATATAGAAGCTCCTTGTAGATGGTCGAACAGTTCAGAAATTAAGGGAAGAGGGTATCGTTTTTTACTATAATTTTGTTAAGTCCACGAAAGTCGATACAGGGTCTTAGGGATCCATCCTTCTTCTTCACGAAGAAGAAGCCTGCCCCAGCGGGGGAGGTAGAGTTGCAGATGAATCCTTTCTCCAAATTCTCTTGGATGTAAGTTGTCATAGCTTCTGTCTCAGGCACAGATAAGGGGTACGACTTCGATTTAGGGAGAATGGTTCCTGGAATTAAATCAATAGGACAATCGTAGGGACGATGGGGAGGCAGTACCTCAGCTTGTACTTTGTTGAAGACATCTAGAAACTTGTGATACACCGTCGGCAGAACGGACAGATTAGAAGGAGTGGTATCCAGACCAGCGAGTACGGCCGCAGGAGGAGGAGGAGTCACTTCCTCGGAGGAGGTAGACCATTGGATAGGTAAGACATCGGTCCAATCTATGCGCGGATTGTGGAGCTGTAGCCAAGGCAATCCTAGTATTACCTGGACGGTAGGAGAATGGAAGACATCAAAAACTATTACCTCCTTATGTCCATCCGCGATGGTCAAGGTAAGTGGGATGGTCTCCCAGATGATGAAGGCTGGCTGAAGCGGACGTCCATCGATAGCTTCTAGACCAATGGGCGCTCTTCTCTTGACTAGTGGAATTTGATTCTCACAGGCGAAGGTGTGGTCCAGAAAGTTACCGCCAGAGCCGGAGTCAATGAAAGCTTTTACTTCCAATAGAAGATCAGGACCCGCCAACGTTACAGGGAGCATGAGTTTCTTGGGTAATTCCTTAGGGAGAGAGGGGCAAGGAGAGATAGTACCCAGTAGAAGCCCCTCTACCTTTACTGGGTGTTCCCGTTTCCCGACTTCAGGAGACAGTTCCGGAGCCGATGTTCAGGGGAACCACAATAGTAGCAGAGACCCTTCTCACGTCGTCGTGTTCTCTCCGCAGCCCGTGGTTGCTGGCTGCCGATCTGCATCGGTTCAGGAGCATCTAGCGCAACGAAAGGCGTAGGAGTAGACCTATGAGAAACAGACTGAGGGGGAAGAGAACGGGAGCAGTGATGCTCGTGTCGTCGTTCTTGGGTTCGTTGATCCATACGAATGCTAAGTGCAATGAGTTGTTCCAGGGAAGACGGCCGGGCGTGAGCTGCGAGATCATCCTTTAGAGTGTCAGACAGACCGTGCCAGTATGCTGCGGCAAGAGATTCTTTGTTCCATTGAGTCTCTGCGGCGATGGTGCGGAACTCCACCGCGTATTTAGCAGCTGATCTTCGAGCCTGCGTGATATGGAGCAAAGAAAAAGCAGCAGTCTCCCTACGTGCTGGTGTATCAAACACCTGTTGAAACTCATGCCTGAACTTGGAGTAGTCTTGGGTCAACTCAGGTTTACGTTCCCAGAGGGGAGAAGCCCAAGCGAGGGCATCGCCAGTGAGTAAGACGTAAATGTCGGCCACCTTGGTACGACCGGTAGGGAAGAGATAGGGGGACATCGCAAGTTTTTTATTACATATCTTTTTTCTATAATTATGGAACCATATTCCGCATTATTGAACTTGTATCCTTATGTTCATCGTGTTACACTATTTATGGTATTATAATAAGGTACCATCAGTATGTTTAAATGAGACCTCACAATTGTTGTCCACAATTATTGATATAAGTTGTGCTGATGAGGTTCCATCTGAGCTCTTGGAGCCATTTGCGGCAGCGCTGTGGTTGCTATGATGATGGCATGCCTGTACACCATTAACGCGATGACTCCAGCAGCACTACTCAGCCTCTAAAGACATGCAGTGCAGATGAGGCTCCCCCTCGGCTCCTGGTGTATCTGCCGATGCTTCTATGGTTACTATGACCAAGGCACGCTTCGACGCCCCTGACGTGATGACGTCATTGGCGTCACTTTGCAACTCCCCTACGTGATGACATCACTAGCGCGATTTTGCAATTTGAGGCTAATCAGTAGAATACTACGAAGTTTGGAGCTCTGTGACGTAATGACGTCAGTGATATACCATCACAGTGATTGTCACACATTACAGCTGATCTGTTTAAAGAATTTTTTTGGTGCGAATTCTACTCCTCTCTTCCCCTATATATACTGGCTCATTTCTCCCAAACACCACTCCCAGAAGAAGACCGTTCAGTCGAAACGCGTTGGAGGGGGACCCCTGACTTTTTCCAGCATAGGAGGCCTTTGCTACTCATATTTTGGTCATACCAATTATCCAGACCTTGGTGATGTATCAATTGTTATATCATTGTGATACATGCTCTTATCCTAGATTCCTTGACATTTTCTCAGACAACATTGTCTTTATTTGAATCTTTGAATATACCACAGGCATACTTCTATTTTTAGTACACAGATCTGCAGTTTGTGTTACTATACAGTATAGTGCCACTCATAGAGCTACCAACTCTTACCTTTCAATACCCTTTGGGCTGTTTATTATATCAGCCATTGATGATTCTTTTGACCATTTTATGTGCCTTTGTCCTCATGGTATATTTGTATTATCAGTTGTGAGTCCCCCTCCTCTATTATATTTCTCTCCCCCTGTTTTTAATTTACAATAATACATTTTGCATTTACAACTTTATTCTTGGTATGCCCGTGTGCTTTAATATAAGGATACTTCTTTGTTATGCTATACATTTATTATCCTTGAGCACCACTGTCTATAGATATTTTATCATACACTTAGGACAGTTTTTGGGCAATAGTTACGGATTGTGTTGATGCGGTATACTTTGTGTTTTCTGTCATATATATATACAGTGTTCGACAAATCACCCAAAAATCTACTCGCCCAACCAAAAAATCTACTCGCCACCTAGTCCCGCCCCCAACCCGCCCCTAGTCCCGCCCCAACCCCGCCCCTAGTCCCGCCCCCAACCCTAGTCCCGCCCCCAGCCCCGCTTTAAAATAAAATATATTAATAAATTCCTAGTCAGAACATTCGTTTTTGACATAAATGTATTTATTGTATTACATTATACTACAATTTGTCCTTGTTACGTGTGTGTGTGTGTGTACTGCTGCGGCCGAGTTTATTCGAGCATTTGCCCGTTCTCGGCCGCAGCAGTAAACTGGCGCGCGCCGGAGGGTGCCGGGCGCGCGCCGAAGCAGCGGAAGAGCGCCCTCCGATCGGGGCGCTCTCCCTCCCGCTGCCGGGTCCGCCGGGTCCCCCGGAACCCCCTGCCGCCGTCCCCCACATCGCGGGACACCAGGGCTCCCTCGGGGAGCCCTGGACGCGCGTGCAGGGGGCGCAGGCTCCCGATGATGCGTGACCGCGCGTCGGTGATGCGCGGCACGCCGAGGGGCGGCCACTAGCAAGCCGGGAAATCTCCCGGCTTTCGGAACCGGCCACACTTTAATAAAGTGTGTCGGTAGTGTATGTGTGTGTAAATGTCGGATCTAGAAATAAAAGCCAAGGGTAAAAGGGGACGATAGACAGCACTCTGATGATGTTAAATTAATGCAATTGCAGGGTGCACGGAACCAAAAGGGGACCCTTATTCCCCTATATAGTACTAACAAATCTACGTAAGTACCAGCACTCACTGTCTAATGGCTAAATGATGAAAACAGTTGTAAT
>NC_134488.1:138012279-138042279 GCF_040206685.1 Ascaphus truei
CTGCATGGGGAATGTTGGTGTACAGGCTGGACACATCTAGCGTAGCAAGAATACATTCTGCTGTGTTAACGGAAAGATGGCTGAGCTGCTCAATAAAGTCCGTGGTGTCCTTGATGTATGAACCCATTCCAGCCACCAGTGGCTGTAGATAGAAGTCCACAAATTGCGAGAGGGGATGGCACAGCGACCCACGGGCCGAGATGATGGGTCTGCCCGGTGGTGCGACTATAGATTTGTGTACTTTGGGTAGTGTGTATAATACTGGCATCACAGGGTGGTCCTGAGTCAGGAATTTACTGGTTTCTTCTGTGATCCAGGCATTATTTAAGCCCAATCGGATGATGCCATCAATCTCCTTCTTGTAGGCTATCGTCGGATCCCCCGGGAGGCGTCTATAATGATGTACAACTGCAAGCTGTTGCTCAATCTCCTGCTTATAGTATTGATAATTTAAAACCACAATCCCTCCACCCTTGTCTGCTGCTCTCACTATAATCCCCTTGTTCTCCCGTAGCATTTTCAGGGCAGCTCTCTCCTCTCTCGATGTATTAAAAAAGCTGGTCTTATGATTCTTCAGAATTTTCCGTGTGTCTTTCGTCACCAAGTTCATAAATGCAGCTATGTTGGGGTTCAGTGAGTGCGGGTCAAAGGTGCTCCTGGTCTTAAATGGATTAGGGGTAATGTCTCCAAAAGAGTTAATATCAATATTCTTAGAGAAGAAATCCTTTAACTTCAATTGTCTGTGCAGTCTGTACATATCAACCTCCCAGTCAAAGGAATCCTGCATATGGGTTGGCACAAATGATAAGCCTTTCTGTAAAATGCTAACCTCTGCCGGTGTCAGTGAGTGGTCCGATAGATTGTAGATCACCGTCTCGCTTGCCTGGTGCCCCTTGTCGCTTTTCCTTCGCGCACGGGATACCGCCGATCTCCGGCCACCTCTCCTGGTGGGTCTGTGCGCGTTGTGCCCTGCGGGAGAGTTCTCGCTCGACCGCCATCGCCCGGACCTAAAAAAGGCTCCATGGAGGTGTTGTCCGGGGCATCTGATGCATCAGTATCACTGGTCGTGTAGCCCATCCTGGCGGCATCACCCCGCCTAGACCGAGGCTGGTATCGTCGCTGTGGCCCGCTTCTACCGCTCTTCGTCTCACCCAGCCCCAGGAGCCATCGGTAGACGTTGCGCTCCTTGTAGTCCGCAGTCACCTGCGAGCTTCTCCTTCTTAAACTTGATTAAATTTGCCCTATAGGCATCAATGGTATTCTGCATCTTATCCAGCCAGTTGGTATCCATGTCCGCTTCTCCTTCTTAAACTTGATTAAATTTGCCCTATAGGCATCAATGGTATTCTGCATCTTATCCAGCCAGTTGGTATCCATGTCCGCTGCCAGATCTCCGGCCAGAAAGAATGGCCGCTCGTTGGGGGCGGGCTCATATAGAGCCTGGCCGCGCGCCCACAAAGCCTGCGCTGCTTGGGCCAATATTTACTCGCCCGGAGGTTAAATCCTCTCGCCCCGGGCGTGTAAATGTATAGGATTGTCGAACACTGTATATATATATATATATATATATATATATATATATATATATATATATATATATATATCCAGGTCCCCTCTGGGCTTTATTAATCCCCCTCCCTGTAGTTACCTCTGCTGCGGTTGGGAGAGTTGCGGCCGGTTGCGGGGGCTGGTGTGTGTGCGTATGACTTCAGGAGCTCCAGGCGGGTGGCAGTGGGAGTAGAGTATGGCGAACGGCTCGCCGGAGGCTTCGGCGGCTCCCTCCGTAGGGCGCCGCAATGTTGATGGTGCGTGCGCACTCACGGCAGTTCTCGCATGCTCAAGAAAGTTGCGGAGGCCATTACTCAAGTTGCGCATGCGCAGTGAGTTAGGCGCACGCGGTGGTGATAGAGAATAAGCTCCGTGGGGACTACAAGCCCCATAATGCATAGGGGCTTGCTACACCTGATGACACAGAGCCAATGGGGCTGAGAGGACTCTGTTACAAAAGTTTCTTCTTCAGAAAATCAGGACTCTGTTTCAGTTCAAATATATCAGCAGTTTATTCTTCAATCAGCTTTCAATCTTCAATAAGCTTTTACATAGCAAAGATACATACTCTTACTTGTCAGTTCAAAATACAGAAGGGTAGTAGTTTAAACTACATTACCCATGATTCTTATACTTTTCTGAACAAAGAACTCATCAATCAATGTCTCTTTCTCTCCTGATTAAACAGACTGATTTCCTCAGGAGGTAAAAACCCCTAGGGACCTTCTGCTGGCAGGGATATATATATCACAGAACAGACAGGACCCCGAGACACTGATACCTACATACTGTTTATACAATTATAACCACATGTGAACCCTGATTTCCAAGCTGACCATGAGCCTTTCATGAAAACAGCATGTTGAACTTATAAAGGTTAACCTGTTGGGTGCTGAATATATATAATACATGTGTATATACTTGTATTGCTATTCTACTTTAATACAGAAAATATATAACTAAACTTATTTCATCAAGCCCCTCTTTGATACTGTAAGTATCATTTCTTATAAGCTGATCTTGTAATTAAACAATTTAATTTTGAATTCAGCGTCGGTTATATCTGCATTCAATTTCCCCATTCTTCTAAACAGAATAACACAACATATAATAAGTATGAAAATTAAAATATTATTTGATTAATCCCTCCTATCCTTCTACAAAACCGTGTATCATTGCTATTATCACTTAGAACTCCTGTTAAAACACACTCATAAGGATATTTCATTCACTCAACAAGATTAGTTTGTTCTTCACATTCCATTGCTGTCCCCAAAGAAACCAATGTACTGCACAATAATGTCATTGTTCTGTATACTGAGATCCCCCAGTTCCAGATCTTCTGTTGTTTTGCTTCTTTCTTTGGTAAAAGTTTCTTTGGAATGAATTTATCTGAACATTGTTCTGAATCAGGTATTCGCTCAAACCCTTCCTGCATCATAAACGCTTCATATCCAAATGGTCGTACAGTCCATTGTCCAATGTTAAAAGTCATCTGTAACATAAAAAAATAAAACAGTATCATTGTTCTTTTAACCCTTGACCTTCAGAACTAGTTTACATTGATCAATATGTACCAACATTGAAGCACTTGCTTTGGGTTTCGTATTAACACGTTGTATTTGTAGAACAGTTTGACCCATTTTCTTAAGAATAGTATAAGGTCCTTCCCAACCTGCATGCCATGGGCCAGGTTTCCTGAAAGTTTTTACCATAACTTTCATTCCTGGAAGAAACTTATAAGCTGGATTTACTTTTACATCCCCATTTTCTCTGGGAGCCATGTTTTCTGCCGCAAAATGTAAAAGTTTAGCTAACTGACCTTGCAATACAGATAACCATTGAGTATGCTCGGTGGCCATCTTTAATGGTCCCGAAACTTGAGGTTCTGATGGAAAAACTAAAGGCATCCGCCTTCCAGTCATCAACTCATGAGGAGTTAACTGTGTTCTTGCATTGGGTGTTGCTCGAATAGACATAAGAACTCCTGGTAAATGATTAACCCAATGTTTGCCATATTCTGCTAACATCTTTTTAAGTCTTGATTTCAATGTTCTATTCATTCTTTCAACTATCCCAGCTGACTGCGGATGATATGGGACATGAAACCGCTGCTGGATCCCCAGCAGGGAACATAAATGTTTCATAATTTCACCTATGAAATGTGGCCCATTATCTGATTCAATTACTCTTGGAAATCCCCAAACTGAAAACACTTCTTTCCACAAAGCTTTGGCTGTGCTTAGAGCAGTATTGTTGGTTAGTGGAATAGCTTCTACCCATTTGGAGAATATATCCACTATTACAAGACAATACTGTAGCCCTCCTGGAGCTGCTGGTAAAGGACCTATGAAATCAATTTGAATCGATTCCCAGGGACCACCTGCCAAGGGCACTCGCTGTAATACAGGTCTCTGTCCTTTGGGCCTTGGATTGAATTGAGCACACATTAAGCATTCCTCACATACTTCCTGACACCTTTTTTCAATATTTTCACCCTCAAATTTAGCCATGATAATTTCTTTTAAAGATTGAATTCCTATATGACCCAATTGACAGTGATTGAATTGAATTAGTTCCTTTAAGATCCCTTTTGGAACATATGGACAGAAAGTACCATCATCTCTTATGGATCCCCATAAGCCTGTTTCTTTATGTAGTGTATAGTCCCTTTTTAACATAGATTCCTGCTGTTGTTGCAATAGCTTTAAATCTGCAACTGGTTCCCCTAGTGTTTCTCTTTTAAGGGTAACTGCAAGAATTATGTGTTCAGGATATAACAATTCTCCTACCAAAGCAGCTTCTCGAGCAGCTTTGTCTACGAGATTGTTATTGATAGACTCATAATATTTTGTGACCTGGTGCGCTTTAACCTTTATGATACTACACCTGTCAGGTGTTTTAGCAGCTTGATCAAAGAGTTCTTGCAATATTACACCATGAGCCAATGGTTTATTTTGAGAGTCCACCATACCACGCTTGGACCATACAGGTAAATGTAGTGTAAGTGATTTAACTACATACCCACTATCACTAAAGATGTTACAGTGTTCATAACCCATATTGATGGCTTTCTTAACTGCCTCTAATTCTGCCCTTTGAGCTGACATCCCTCCAGGAAGTCTATATTTCCAGACTTCTTGCGTGTCAGGATTCCAAATAGCAAAACCTGTTTTGTACTGCCCTTCATAGAAAAAGCGTGCCCCATCTACAAACAATGATACTCCGTCCGGATTCATTTGTTTGGAGAAAGGAGACCATGCCTCTTCCTCTACTGCTTCCTGACAATCATGAGGAGTCCCAGAAAAATTCATTAGCTCAGGTAAAACAAATTTTGTGCTACTCTCTACCGTTAAGAGTCGATCCTGTAATTTTAATACCCACTGAGCTAATCTAGCAGAATGTACTGCCATGTCTGTGCAGGATTGGAGAAGTTTTAAAGGTGTATGTGGTGTTTGGATTATAATAGTCCCAAATCCTATTATGTGTTCCATTGCTTCTAAAGCCCAATTAATAGCCATTAATTGTTTAACACATTCATACATCCCCTTCTCAACTGGTGTCATTAAGCGAGAGAAGTATCCCAATATCCTCTCTTCTTTGTATTGTTTTTGCAAAAGCACTGCAGAAATAGATTCTTTCCCTGCATGACACTGTATGATATAAGGTGAATCTATCACAGGTGCAGCTAATGTTGGGGCTCGGCTGAGTTCCCGTTTAAGCTGAACCCATGCTTGCTCAGTTACATCTGTCCAGAGTAACGTGTCCTGCAATTGTGAACCTTTTAAAAGATCATACAATGGTTTGGCAATTCCTGCCATATTCATGATAAACTCTCTACTGAAGTTAACTAATCCTAGAAACTTCCGAAGATCACCTATTGTAAGTGGCCTAGGTAACAGCTGTACTGCTTCTACACGTTTTTGTCGTGGAGATTTACCTTGATCTGTAATATCCACTCCCAAAAAAGCAACTTTTGACTGCAGCAGCTGTACTTTTTGTGTGTTCAATTTTAAGCCTGCTTGCATCAATGCTTCACAAAGATAATGTAATAGATGTGTTGCTATCATCTATGGCTATATTCTCTTTTGTGAGAGACACTGAAGCCCCAGTGTCCACTAAAAACTCCAGTCTTTTCCCCTCCATTGTTCCTTGTATATATGGTCTGCCATCTCCCCCTAGAGTAATTTCTGTAAGGTACGACAAAGGATCAATGGGAGGACCACACCCCTATGCTGAAGCAACTAATCCCTTTACAATTCTTTCCCCAGACTTGCATTGATCAACCTCATCCATACGAGCCTTTATTAACATGATCTCATCCCTGCATGCCTGGTATTCACTAATAGTACAAGTGGATGCTGAAGGAGCGGAAGGAATGACATATTTCTCTTCGCTTCTGATAGCATGCACTGACTGTACTTGATTATTGTAAGTTTGGGCATGTCCCTGTTTCTTGTATGCTGGGTTAAGCCCATTTTCCTTACCCTTGTTTTCCTGGTCTGCCTGAAACTTGTAACAATTTCTTTTAAAATGACCTGGTTTATTACAGTAAAAACACACACACTCCTGATTTTGTGCATTATCAGCAGATTGATTTCTCTGATTGTTCCAACCCTGCCCTTTTCCCTGAGAGCCTTTGAACCCCCCACGGTTAGCAGATCTACCTCTTGATGCTACATAAGATACTTGACCAAATCCTTCATCCTCAAAACCTTGATAAGCAAAGACTTTGGCTGCTTCCATGCCCTTATTTTGAAAAAGCATTCGAGCCTCCAAAATCTGTGATGCAGCATGATCCACATTAGGTGAGTCAAATGCTCTAAATTTTACTACATCTGATAACCCCTGAATTTTACTGGCAAATTCAATAACACATTGCTTATCATCATCTTTTGTCATTTTGGCAGGATCTTTGCTATTTATTAAATACCATGCCTTAGTCCACATACTAGCACAAACTCTCATGTCATCCTCTTTATTTATTTTAAAAGAGTCCAGAACATTAGGGAGCAGTCTCTCAACTCCCGTAGCACTCTGTACTACCAATAGCAATCTTTGAGTCTCAGAAGGGGAAATGTTTTTTAACACTTCATCATCATCTCCTTTTCCCCACTGTGCCTCATCATCTTGCAAAACTTGATTTTGTATCATGGTTTCAAATTTAGATTTTACCCATGAACTAAGGGCAGCTGGTAACCAAATTAACAACATTTTGTATGCATCAACATTGTCAAACCCTCTTTTTGTTATTTCTCCTTCAAAAATACCACAATTGTAAAATGGACCTTTTTTCTCATCATACTTAGGAAAGTCTTTTACCAACTTGGACATTTTTAGATTGTCCAAATTAGAAGAGCCTGTCACAGTATGCAAATGATTGGACAAATCAGATTTTAGCAAATCCCAATTAACTTTTTCTTCTGCATATTTAGTACCTTCTAATACTTGTATTCCCTGTGATAGAGGATCAGTAACTTTCCACAATACCTCAGTGCGTTCTATTAAATCACCCACACTGCGAATAGTGTCTTTTTGAACCTCTTGCAATTTTTCAGCATCGTCACTCAAAGCTCGCACTGCTGCCCGCAGCAGATCAACAGTGAGGCGATTCTGACCAAGAGCTTCTTTTAATGGTCCTATACGCACTTTCATTTTTTGTACCTGAGGTGACTCCTCAGCAGATTCTGAAGTACCTGTCTCAACTGTTTCAATAACAGTCACATTATCCAAAACCTGATCTAGGTTGTCAATAGCATTTACTATTTTACTCATTAAATCAGACATTTGATTATAAGCAGGTACTCTTGGAATACTGAGTCTAGACAAGCGAGGCATAGATTGTGGACCACGTGGTGTAGACATATTTAAAGTACTGTTCGTGGTAACACCCATTATTGCCCCCATCAATATATCCCTCTTGTCTTTAGACTGAGTACATACAATACAACCTTCACTTTCCTTTTTATAACACTCTTGCATTGCATTTGAAGTATCTATAAAACCTTTTGCTAACAAGCCTACTTTCTTTTCATCTTTAAACATTTCTAATTTTCTCCCTTCTACTTCTTTAATTCCATCTAAGACAAACAACATAAAATCATCCCAAATATCCAAAGGATTACCCCCAGAGATGTTGGTATCCAAAGAATATTTGAGGCTTTTCTCTTAAGCCAGTCCATCTTCAAACGATAATCAATATATGGACTAAAAAAACTTTAAATTTGATTATCGTGACTACCCTCCTTCAGTATGTAAGTAACGAATAACGTACCATTACAGGGGTTCTGAAGTGGAAGCGTGCACTCCTCCACTATATAGCACCCCTTTTTCTTCTGTATCTTTGCTCAAGAGACACCCCGCCTTATTCCGGGCCCAAATGAAGTAACCAGGCGACCTTGGGTTGCTGATTTGTCTCTTTCCTTGGTCTTTGTACTTCACAAAATAACAGACGTCTTTCCTTTATCCTCACGGTATACCAAATTTTTCCTCCTGAACTGGAACCAATTTCCTTGAATGAAGTCTTTCAATTCCGGATCTACATGGGCAAAGTTTACAGACTAGGAATAAGGTTTATGGAAACCCTCTCTCCTTTTGGGAGACACGATAACTCTCACCTTTTTACTCCTTTTAGCTGTTAGTCCATGCCCGCTGCATTCTCCACCATTATGTTACAAAAGTTTCTTCTTCAGAAAATCAGGACTCAGTTTCAGTTCAAATATATCAGCAGTTTATTCTTCAATCAGCTTTCTTTCTTCAATAAGCTTTTACATAGCAAAGATACATACATACTCTTACTTGTCAGTTCAAAATACAGAAGGGTAGTAGTTTAAACTACATTACCCATGATTCTTATACTTTTCTGAACAAAGAACTCATCAATCAATGTCTCTTTCTCTCCTGATTAAACAGACTGATTTCCTCAGGAGGTAAAAACCCCTAGGGACCTTCTGCTGGCAGGGATATATATATCACAGAACAGACAGGACCCCGAGACACTGATACCTACATACTGTTTATACAATTATAACCACATGTGAACCCTGATTTCCAAGCTGACCATGAGCCTTTCATGAAAACAGCATGTTGAACTTATAAAGGTTAACCTGTTGGGTGCTGAATATATATAATACATGTGTATATACTTGTATTGCTATTCTACTTTAATACAGAAAATATATAACTAAACTTATTTCATCAGACTCACTGCTACAGGATTGATACATTTTGCGTGCTGGAGAGGACAAGTCAGTCGGTGCTGGAAAAAGATTAGGGAAGGTTGTGGGTGCAGGGGTCCGTGACCCTCTGCATTACGCCAGATATTCCCCAAAGCCCCAGCTAGGCTCTGACTCACTTGTAAAGCTTGTGGCTGCTTTAGGGACAGGCCCTTAGGTAGGGACTCTTCCCCATTAGCCATTTGGTAGTCAGGGACACAGCTGCCACGCTGCACAGACCTGCAAGGTGGGTTCTGGGACCAGAGCTCACAACAGGACACTGAGACTATTCTGACGGTGACTGAGGACTCTTTTCCACCAATGTCACGCAAGTGACACAGACGACAACGTGGTGCCTACCACTCACACTCCTCAGACGATCTGGATGCTGGATGCAGGTTGCAGTTACCGTGAAAGAGCCAGATGACATCTGGAAATTGCGGGAGACAACTTACCAGTGAACCATCCTCCTAATATCCACCCTGATGTCAGCTGTGTGGTAATTTCGTGTATTGATACACGTAAATGCGAATGTTCTATATTTTTGATGTACGCAGAATACTTACCTTTTATAACTAAAAATACTTTTGATATACTTCACCATTTGCGCTTTTTTCTTGTTTCCTATCTTTAGTTTCCTATCATTGCAGCATACGCCAACACCAACGGTTTTGTATGGTTTAAATATTTCTCACTTCCACAGTAGGGTTTTGCCTTATATCGTGTGTTCAGTGTAATAACGATTTGTAGGGGTATTATTTGTTTAACTGTTGTTTCACTATTAGACATAGTCTTATACACAATTGAGTTGTTTTTTGGGTTGCACACTTATTTTCTTGTCTATTGTTCACTTGCTCTTGTTTTGTGCTGCACTTTAATTCACTTAGTTGTAGTTAACTGTGTACATCAATCTTTCCCACTAAAATGGTGTGGAGTTTGGTCAATTGCAGGGCCAAACGAGAGGAGCACTTTAGCCTCCTCTTTTCAGAGGAGGTTGAACATGTTTCGTCTGATTCTATTGTGAAATCATCTGTTAAGGATCATTTTAAAACCCTAGAAAAATTATTATTGAATGAAAACAAACTATGGTTATAAAAAAGGACTTTACAAAGTTATATTGATTGCAAAAAAATTCCGAGAGGCCTACGAGTCCTCAAAAAACCTACTTTTGGTAGAGAAAATGCACATTTTTATGCAAGAATGGAATAGGATTTTAGATGCTTGTTCAATGGACCTAATGAGGTTGATTATTTTTGAAATGAGCCGTACGATTTAGAATCTAGAGAAGGATATTCTTGAGACCATAGAAACTCTTGAGCCATTAGTTATAGGCAATGATTGCTCTGAGTTAGAACATGATCTCAAGAGTAAACTTGAAAATGAAGAGGAAGAGCTTTTAAAGGGGAAGCATAATACATTTTTGCGTGACAAAAGTGACTATGTAAACAATAGACAAAGGGATTGGGCTAAGAAAGAGGAGAGAGGGAGAGTAGTGGGTCATGCCTACATTCCCAACTCAAGGGATAAGTCCAAATTCTCTCATTCTAGGCAGAGAAATCCGCATGACCAGGCGGTCACGTGGAAATTTTCAAGATAATAGTGGAAATAACAATACAAAGAGAGAATATTCCAATTATCAATATGACAATCATGTTCGTAACCCGAACTATAGAGGTAAAAACTACATTAGAGATTTTAAACCTAACTTTAGGTCTAACCCCTATCAACATAAGAATACTAAGGAATATACTACAACTAGAATAGAGCCTCACCCACACTCTCCTAAAGTTGTATCTTCAGGTGGTAAATGTAGTATTTATTCACGTTCCCCAGGCCGTTCATTACCATCTTTTTTAGAATTGGTCAAAACGAGATTGGCACCCCCATTAGAAAAGGAGGTGAAGTCAAAGGATATTGCCCAAGATCTTCTCCCAGCCAGACAGAGAAAAAGATCTTTGTCAGACGAGGAACTAGAGGTGGGGACAATCTCAAAAAGAAAAGAGCGTCATCAAGAAGGGTCTCCCCAATAAAGAAAGGAATTTTCAATCTCTCAACTAGCATTTTGACACAAGATCAAATCAAAGTGCTGGGTAGAGGATTGACCTTTTCACGGTCCTGTGGACCAAATTCATTTCAATTGTTCAAAGACCTACACAAGTTTACGCGAAACTTAACACTTAAAATAAATTTTCTTAAAAGTGAGATTGAATCTGCCCCTGTTGTACAAAAAACCTTAAGTGTACCAGCTATTTCCTCAGTTCTAAATTCTGTACCTGTTATAAGACATACGCCTTTCAAAGCTCAGTCAAAATTTTATCCAGCACAATCAAAAGGCCATCACATAGACACATTTTTTACAGTAGTAAATAATGAACTCAATAGCCTGACACAGGATTTCGACATGGGTAGAATCAGACAGAATTTAAATGTAAAGGAAAATCTTGCCCTTAAAATGCTTAGAGACAATAAAGATCTAATTATAAGACAAGCGGACAAGGGGGGGGGGGGGGAGTTGTACTGCAGAGTCGCAGGGACTATGAGAGAGAAGCCCACAGACTACTGCATGACACCTCCTTCTATAAGAAACTAAGTAAGGATCCCACCTTGGAATTTCAGGTTTTGTTGAAAAGACTTCTAGAAGAAGCTGTTTCCCAGTCCGTTATCTCAAATGTTGAATTCTCATTTCTTTATCCAGCTTTCCCAAGAATACCTATATTCTATCATTTACCTAAAATACATAAATCTATTGTTGACCCTCCAGGAAGACCTATTGTATCAGGGATTCAGTCTCTGACCGCTAATGTATCCCAATATGTCGATTTTTTCCTTCAGTCTTATGTAGTTAAACTACCTTCCTACCTCAAAGATTCCACCGCAGTATTAACTCTATTTCAGTCCTTTGAATGGGAGAGCAGTTACAGATGGTTGACTTGTGACATCAAAGCTTTATATACCCATATCCCCCACACTAAAGGTTTAGATGCTGTTGACTCTTGTATGAGACGAGATCATTTATTACATCCCCTAAATAGGGAGTTTATTCTGAAATCAATTGATTTCATACTAAAACATAATTATGTTATGTTTCTCACGGAATTCTACATACAGGTTTGCGGAACAGCGATGGGTACTCGTTTTGCCCCAAGTTTCACAAACCTGTATGTGGGAGACTGGGAGAGTCAATTCATTTGGGCCAATAACCCATTTACTAAAAACATCATCATGTGGCGACGCTACATAGATGATGTCCTGTGTGTGTGGGACGGGGATCTTGAGTCGGTCAATCAGTTTGTGTACTTTATTAATGTTAACGATTATAACCTAATTTTTACGCATCATACTGACAAAGGGGTAATCGATTATTTAGACCTCAAGTTATTCTCCACATCTGAAGGGATGGTGTTAACAGAAACTTTCTTTAAGGAAGTAGACACAAATAATTTATTAATGGTGTCACGAGAGAACAGCACATATATACAATAACCGGGTCAGATTGAACAAGACTAGGATATAGTAAACTGAATGAGTTTATTTCCTATGAGCAGAACAGACAATACATCAAGCAAATTACATTACAGAAATATTTACACTTACTGAGGTTGGACAAGGAGATATTCAGCCGAATAGCAGCTCCTTAGTTGTTATAGGTCACAACAAGCACGACAAAACGACAGCAACCACAAGCAACCCACACAGGAATAAGGGGTGCAAGCAACTATATAGATGCAGGCCCCCATTCCTACCATGGCAGTTCAGTTATTGGTGAACAATTATCTTGTCCCAATCACAGGTTGCCAGGTAACGCAAAAAGCTGGGTTTACCCAGCCCCTCATTAATACAACCCTCCCCTGTAGCTACTTGGCCAGCCCATTTATAAAAAACTATGACATGATGCCTTCGTTGCCATCCTGTCTAGCAAAAATGCTTATTGAGCAGGGGTCTTTCATGTAGGGTGTCACCTTTGACAGGTGAAATAGTTATCACCTAGTTGGGAGACCTGGCTGCATATGCAATGAGGCGAGTCACCTCTGAGGAACTTCTCCACAACAAAGCCTTTCAAGTGGCCTCCTTTGATTGTACAATTACATATCAAAGGGGCCATTTGGCCAGCTTCCAAACTTATATCCAAAGTTATAGTAAAAACAGCGATAACATAACTTTTTTTCTCCTATTTTAAATCAGATTAACAATATGTATGCAACCTGTGTTCGTTGCATAGGCAAGCATATCCAAATTTCAGCCTTGTAGCACAAACACATACAGAGATATGGTTCTATTGGGTTTACATTATGACAAATACACAGTTAACCCTCTTTCCATGTTAATACATAACATAGCAATTAATTCTACTGAAGCAGGGGGATGCAGCTCAACATATACACAATATGGTTAACCCTTTCTCTCCTGACATGATTTATACACACATAGTAATATAACACAGACTGCTGGGGGAATACATATCAGACCTGGGGCAATTCTGCTGAAGCAGGGGGATGCAGATCAACATATACACAGATCCCATTAACCCCTCATACCCCGATTATGACAAATGGCCACCAGCAACCATAAAGATTCATGGATCAAAAATATTCCAGGGGGCCAATTCATGAGGCTGAAAAGAAATTGCAGTAACAACGAGACTTTTATTAAACAAGCTGAAAAGCTCTTCAGTCGCTTTATTGAAAGAGGATATAATTCTGATCATCTGAGAAGGGAATTAGAAAGAGTTCAACGTATGGATCGTAATGAACTGTTAAAGGTAAAAAGATCTGTAACATAGATATTAAAAAGGTAGATGTGGCTTTCGTCACGAATTTCAACTCAGCACATGAGTATTGAGCAGGTTGTCACTAAACACTGGGCCATTTTGAGTAATGACCTGGTTTTGAGTGACCACCTGGTCAAGAAACCTAGATTCATATATAGGAAAGCTACCAATTTGAAGAATACTTTAGCCCCTAGTTACATTGGACAACAAATTTGTCCTAAGACTAATAATAGGTGGCATGGTGTCAAACCAATGGGCAACTTTAATTGTGCCAAGTGTTCTGTCTGTAAATGTATGCATTCTAACCGCAAAACATTTATTTCCAAAAAATCTAAGGAGGTCTTTACTATTGAAGACTTTATAACGTGTGTGACAGGGTAAATAAAAGCCACCAGCTATATGCCTGGCAGACCTATGTTTAGTCTGCAGTGCAGCAGTGACTAGGTTAACTTCAGCTGGGAACCTCAGGACAATTAGTTGGATCCCAGCTGCCTAATCAAGGTGTGTTAAAAACCCCAGGCTGTAGACACATGCTGCCTAGCTGTTCAGGAGAGAGGAGATTACTGATAGAAGGTCTGTCTGTTGTATGCTATCTCAAACAGGAAAATCCACTGAAAATCTGGAGAGAGAACAGCTTGATACAAGGTCTGTTAGCAAAGTATATGGTTTATGAACTGTCTGTCTCCTACATAGAAAAGAGTAGTTGCCTTATTTTTACTCTGTCTGATAAAGAGAAAACTGTTTTGTCTGCTGAAGAAAAATAAATTTTTCTTTTGTTTGCTGATGAAAAGCTATTTTTGTTTTGTGTGCTGTATAAATTAAGGCTAAATAAATAAGCCTTATCCAAAGAACCTGCGCGTGTAGTTGCATTTACCCTGCAACATATGGTGTTAGAAGTCCTGGGATTTTCAAAATGCTCCTGCAGTTAAAGGGCCACACACACACACACACAAGAATGTAAGAAATTTTGAAAGAGTTTCTGTGCGAGCAGACCAGACAGCAGGGACAGTTAATGCAGGAGCAGGCCCGGCTGCAAGTGGAGAGAGATGAAAGACTACAGGCAGCACAAGATGAGCAGATTGCCAAGCTGCTGACCCATTTCCAAGGGTCTGATCGTCCAGAACTTGCAAACAGACCCCCGATACACCTGAGGAAAATTGCGCCGAACGAAGATCCAGAGGCTTTTTTACTGACATTTGAAAGAGTTGCCGAAGCTCAGGGCTGGGCTACAGATCGCTGGGCAACTGCTTTGGCCCCGCTCCTCATAGGAGAAGCCCAGGCCTCATATCAGGGTCTCCCAGCAGATCAGGCAATGGACTACCGTCAAGTAAAAGCCGCCATACTGGATCGCTTAGGTCTGACCCCAGAGACCTATCGGCAGCAGTTCCGGAACATGAAGTACAACGCTAAGATGAGACCCCGGGTCCTCGCTCAGCGGTTATTGGACTTGTGTACGCGCTGGATACAACCCGAGGATTGCACTAAGGAGGCAATTCTTGAGCAGGTGGTTTTGAAACAATTTCTACAAATAATGCCCCCTTCCGCACGCTCATGTGTAAAACGCCACACTGCTGAAACCCTAGCTTTGTAGGTCCGACTCGTGGAGAACTTCCTTGAGGCTGACCAGCAGGCGAGTGTCCTGGACCCGACTCCACCGGCACTTGCGGACGCCCAAAGCGGGAGGTCGGATCAATGGGGAACCTACGGCCCATCCATACGCAACCGCCAACGGAAGGAGCAGTCATTCCAGCAAGGACGGAGTCCAAATGCTGGTCCCCGCCGAGACGCTCATCTCCTTCCGGATGTCGGCTCGTCGTAAAATGAGAGGAACTTCCGAGGATGTCGCCCACAGGACCCACCAGATGCCTGGTCTCCAGTATCCGGTCCAGCGGAGCGCTATCCACAGCCCCCTCCTGTGAGGGAACCCTCTACATGTTCCGCCTGTGGAGAACAAGGCCACCGGTATGTGGACTGTCCACAGATGGATTGTTCATTCAGCAGGACCGTCGCCTCGGCCTTCACTGGAGAAAATTTCAAGCCCTGGCTACTTCCAGCCCTGATTGGGGGAAAAACCATCCAGGCCCTTGTAGATTCAGGCTCTGAGAAAACTCTGGTCCTCCAGGAACTGTTACCGCCTAACGTGTGTTCTTTTGACTCCCCATGGAGTATAGAATGTATACATGGTGATTTAAAACGCTATCCGACGGCCAAAATCTGGCTACAGGTAAAAGGTCAGGAGGCTTACCTCGAAGTAGGAGTCGCTCCTTGGCTCCCTGCCCCCGTTGTGCTCGGCCGGGACTGGCCTTTCTTTTCAGACCTAATGGCTCCAGTCTCTCACGAGGAGCCCCCTTCTATGGCTCAGGAGAACCCTGGCAAACTGTTCCCCTTCTCGGCAGACCTTTTTCCCAGTAGACACCGGGTTCAAAAGACTCGGAAGCAAAGACGCTCTGACAAACAGGACTGGTTGCAGAAATCTGGGTCTCAAGGTGACCATTCTAGTAGTCAGAGGTCACAAGTGATGGCTGGGGATGGCCAGAGGGAGGGGGATATGGGCCCTGGAGATTTACCAGACCTGTACCTCCCTGACTTTCGCCAGAAGCAAAGGGAAGACCCAGTCCTTGCGAGACAGTATGACAAGGTGGTGAAAATTGATGAACAGATTTTAGATGCACAGGGGGTGATAGTATTCCTCCATTTTGAGCTATCAAATGTTATCCTGTATAGGGTGAATAGGCAGACACAAACAGGGGAGGTCACCAGACAGATATTGGTTCCCAAGGCGTTTGTTAAATCTGTGTTCACTCTAGCCCATACTGTCCCTTGGGGTGGTCACCTGGGCAGGGATAAAACATTGGACCGTATTTCGTCCCGATTCTATTGGCCAGGGATGCATAGCGATATTGCTAAGTTATGTGCGGCATGTCCGGAGTGCCAGCTAACTAGTCCAAAGGGACAAAAACCAGCCCCTTTGGTTCCTCTACCCTTGGTGTCAGTTCCCTTTGAGAGGATTGGGGTAGACTTGGTAGGACCTCTAGAACCTTCTGCGAAAGGACACAGGTTTATCCTTGTAATAGTTGATTATGCAATAAGATATCCTGAGGCGTTTCCCCTGAGAACAGCAACGGCGAAACAAGTAGCCAACAAGTTGTTGGAGCTGTTCTCACGGGTTGGACTTCCCCAGGTTATGTTGACAGACCAAGGTACAAATTTTATGGCTAAGTTGATGCAGGATGTCTTAAAATTACTAGAGGTCAAGTCTGTTCGGACATCGGTCTACCATCCACAGACTGACGGATTGGTGGAAATATTTAACCGAACTCTAAAAGGGATGCTGAGGAAATTTGTAGATTTAGAGAAGAGAGCCTGGGATGAACTTCTCCCTTTTCTGCTATTTGCAGTGCGGGAAGTTCCTCAGGCCTCCACGGGATTCTCTCCATTTGAACTGCTCTATGGCCGTCAACCCCGGGGTATCCTAGACCTCCTAAAGGAGTCCTGGGAGGAACAGCGGCCCCCTTCTAAGAATACCCTGCAATATGTATTAGACCTTAGGAAGCGTCTAGATGTGGTCGGCCATTTTGCTAGGGAGAATCTTAGATCAGCCCAGGACAGTCAGGAGAGACATTACAATCAGAATGCTCGCATGAGAGTGTTTCACCCGGGAGACCAGGTGATGTTATTATTACCCAGTTGCGAGAGTAAACTCCTGGCCAAATGGCAGGGCCCATTCGAAGTACTCCGCCACACGGGTGATGTGGATTATGACATCGCTCAACCAGGGTTCAGGAAGGGTAAGCAAATTTACCATGTGAACTTGCTGAAACCCTGGAAAATGCAGCAGTCTCTATTCATTCACCCAGTGGAGGAGGAAACAGATTTGGGTCCTCAGCCTCCACGGGAGAACATTGTGAGTGACGATAAAATCCCAATGGGTAAACTGTTGTCCTCTGAACAAAAATGGGACTTGTTAGCAATAATGACCCAATTCCATGATGTTTTTTCTGATTTACCAGGGCAAACTAACTTAATTTCACATGCAATCGAGACAGCACCTGGGGTAAAAGAACGTTCCCGTCCTTATAGATTGCCTGAAAGTCGTAGGGCCCTGGTAGAGAAGGAGGTACAAGAAATGTTACTCTTAGGAGTGATTGAGGAATCATGCAGTAAGTGGTGCAGTCCACTAGTTATGGTCCCTGAACCCGATGGGAAGGTAAGATTTCGTGTAGACCTCCGAAAGTTTAATGCGGTATCCAAGTTTGACGCATATCCGATGCCAAGGGTGGACGAATTAATTGACGCCCTTGGTAACGCGGAATATATATCCACGCTGGACTTGACAAAAGGATACTGGCAAATATCCTTAGAGGAAAAGTCCAAGTGCAAAACAGCCTTTGCCACTCCCATGGGTTTATACCAGTTTGTGACAATGCCATTTGGACTGCATGGGGCTCCAGCCACATTTCAGAGACTCATGGATAAGGTACTGAGACCCCATAGGACTTATGCCGCAGCCTACCTAGATGACATTGTCATTTATAGTAAGCACTGGCGGGCCCATCTAAATAGGCTGAAAGCGGTCCTCAAATCTCTAAGAGAGGCAGGGCTCACAGCCAACCCTAAGAAATGTGCCTTGGGTAAAGCGGAAACCAAATACTTAGGGTATGCAGTGGGAGGTGGAAAAGTAAGGCCACTAGCCGACAAGGTAGTTGCCCTGAAAGAAGTTCCGACCCCCCAAACAAAAACGCAGGTACGCTCTCTGCTGGGTTTAGCAGGGTACTACCGGCGGTTCATCCCCAACTATTCGGATGTGGCAGCCCCTTTAACGGACCTCACAAAAAAGTGTGCCCCTACACAAGTGGTATGGTCAAGGGAGTGTCAGAGAGCCTTTGAGGACATAGAAAGGTGTCTATCAGAGGGTCCCGTCCTAGAAGCCCAGACTTCAACAGCCCTTTTGTAGTGGAAACAGATGCATCAGAGATAGGGCTAGGGGCAGTGTTGTCACAACAGTTTGAGGGAGTTGAACACCCTATCCTTTTCCTGAGTAGGAAATTGTTCCAGAGGGAAAAAAACTACTCAGTGATTGAGAAGGAGTGCCTCGCAGTAAAGTGGGCAATTGAGGCTTTAAGGCATTACCTGGCAGGAGTCCATTTTACTTTGGTGACGGACCATGCTCCACTGAAGTGGTTAAATAGTATGAAGGATTCCAATGATAGATTGACTAGGTTGTATATGGCCCTCCAACCCTTCTCATTTGAGATTCAGCACAGGCCGGGAAATGAGAACGCAAATGCTGACTTCTTTTCTAGAGAAGGGGTGGATGGTCGGGCTTCAGCCGTGCGTAGCCCCAGCCACACACTAACAGGGGAGGAATGTGACAGGGTAAATAAAAGCCACCAGCTATATGCCTGGCAGACCCATGTTTAGTCTGCAGTGTAGCAGTGACTAGGTTAACTTCAGCTGGGAACCTCAGGACAATTAGTTGGATCCCAGCTGCCTAATCAAGGTGTGTTAAAAACCCCAGGCTGTAGACACATGCTGCCTAGCTGTTCAGGAGAGAGGAGATTACTGATAGAAGGTCTGTCTGTTGTGTGCTATCTGAAACAGGAAAATCCCCTGAAACTCTGGAGAGAGAACAGCTTGATACAAGGTCTGTTAGCAAAGTACATGGTTTATGAACCGTCTGTATCCTACATAGAAAAGAGTAGTTGCCTTATTTTTACTCTGTCTGATAAAGAGAAAACTGTTTTGTCTGCTGAAGAAAAATACATTTTTCTTTTGTTTGCTGATGAAAAGCTATTTTTGTTTTGTGTGCTGTATAAATTAAGGCTAAATAAATAAGCCTTATCCAAAGAACCTGCGTGTGTATTTGCATTTACCCTGCGACTTTTGCTCCCTTCCAACCACCTGTATCCATTCCATTTGAGGGGGATCTGTACACATTCCCCACAGGAAGGTTGAGACATCGTTTCAGTTACATATATATATATTTTTTTCTGTGTGCATCTATCACTGTATCACCGCACTTATATTTAGCGTCTATCTAAATCATTTTGGTTTCATCGATATTGAACCTAACCCAGGTCCTCCCATTTCAGCTCTGTCCCATGCCCCTGAGAATTCCACCTTTAAATTCCAAAAAGGGCTATCTGTCGCCCATATACTGCTGCGGCCAAGTTTATTCGAGCATTTGCCCGTTCTTGGCCGCAGCAGTAGCCTGGCGCGCGCCCGAGAGTGACGGGCGCGCGCCGAAGCAGCGGAAGAGCGCCCTCCGATCGGGGCGCTCTCCCTACCGCTGCCGGGTCCGCCGGGTCCCCCGGAACCCCCTGCCGCTGTCCCGCGATCGCGGGACACCAGGGCTCCCTCGGGGAGCCCCTGGACGCGCATGCAGGGGGCGCACGCTCCCGAAGACGCGTGACCGCGCGTCTATGACGCGTGGCACGCCGAGGGGCGGCCACTAGCAAGCCGGGAAATCTCCCGGCTTGCGGTACCGGCCACACTCGAATAAAGTGTGTCGGTACTGTAAACATCCGGAGCCTGCTGCCCAAACTGGACGAACTAAGGGCATGGTGCCTTATCCATAAACCCAAAGCCATCGTTCTTACAGAAACATGGCTATCCCCTAAAGCCCCTGATGCAAATATTGCCATTCAGGGATACTCCATTTTTAGGAGAGATAGGTCAAAGAGAGGAGGAGGGGTGTTATTTTATATTGCAGACACCTTACAATTTACACTGTTAAATTGCCCACCAAGTCCACCCTCTTTTGAAACTCTAGTTGGCAAAATCTGCCTCCCCTTTTCTAAGCCCATCTTGCTTGCTGGCATCTACCGACCCCCTAAAGCCCCTCTACAATCCCTGACTGATATCACCCAATTTCTTGGCTCCATTTCCTCTCTGAATGAGAACAGTGAGCTGCTAGTTCTTGGGGATTTCAACTTCAATTGGCTTGACCCTAAAAACCACAAAATCCAGATACAACTCAAGTCACTTAACCTATCGCAACTCATTTCCCAACCCACACGGATAAACCTGAAATCGCATAACCATTCCTTGCTAGACTGGATTCTCTCCTCAAACCCCAGCAGAATCCAATCCTCTGGCATCCTTCCTGATATTTTCAGTGACCATGCAATAGTATACTGTGTAAGGAAAATTAAACCGCCCCATTCAAGCCCTAAAGTTCTCCTCACTAGAACATTTAAAAACTTTAACCCACAACAGTTTCTGGATGACCTTACCAACTGCCCATGGCACAGAATCGATTTAATTCCCGACCCCGATTCTGCGCTCGACTATTTCCAATCCGAGTTCTTAAAACTCTGCGATACCCATGCCCCACTACGCAAAATAAGGGTACGGGGGGCCCACCTTCCATGGGTTACACCTGACCTTATAGCACTCTACCAGTTATGGGATGCCTTGTGGAAAAGCTACAAAGTAACTGGCACTACCAAGGATCTCAATCACTACAGATGCATGCGGAATATGTGCACAAGGCAAACAAGGCACGCAAAAGCACAATATTACTCTGACAATCTCCACCAAAATACATCAAACCCTGCTAACTTCTGGAAGGTTATCAACAATATATTCCAGCCTCCTAACCATCAACAACCAAGTAACATCACTAAGGGGGATATTACTCTGACAAACCCCACTGACATTGCAAATGCATTCAATGATTACTTTGTGGGGTGTGCCACTAACTTATTAGCAAAACGCAGCACAAACCCCAAACATGAATCTCATCCTGGGAGTATCCCTACAGTCCCACCCCCTCACTGCCCACAATTTTCAATTTAGCCCAGTATCTGAAGAGGAGATTACACAAGCGCTCCTCAAACTAAAACTAAGCAGCCAATGTGGACCCGACTTACTACAATCTAGGTTCCTACGACTTGGTGCCCCAGCCATTGCCAAACCAATTGCGTCCATAGTCAACTCTATCCTGTCTGCAGGCCATATCCCTAAGACCTGGAAAACTGCCAGAGTTGTCCCAATCTTCAAAAGTGGGGACAAAAACACTGTCTCAAACTACAGGCCAATCTCACTTCTCCCAATTCTATCCAAAGTTATGGAAAAATGTGTCCACTCCCAATTAAGAGATTTCTACACCAAGACAAATTTCCCTAGCCAATTCCAGTCTGGGTTTCGTCCCAAACACTCCACCGTAACTACCCTGCTAAAAGTTTGCAATGAAATCCAGTGTGGAATGGAACGGGGACAACTCACTGGCGCAGTATTCCTAGATTTTGCAAAGGCTTTTGACACAGTTGATCATGTTATCCTGCTTAACAAACTCCAGAGCTCTGGAATAGGGAAGCATGCTTTAAACTGGTTTCAGTCCTACCTATCAGGAAGATCCCAACATGTGTCCATCTCAGGCTCTAACTCCAACCCCCTGGATATCACCTGTGGTGTCCCGCAAGGCTCTGTTCTGGGGCCCCTACTCTTCTCAGTGTTCATTAATGATCTTCCCACAGCTTGTAAGGAAGCCTCAATACACATGTATGCAGATGACACAATCCTATATGCACACAGCCATAGCCTCTCTGACCTTCAACACATACTTCAGTCTGACTTTTTGAGACTCGAAAACTGGATTTCCCAAAACAAACTGTTTTTAAACACTGACAAGACTGTAACAATGGTATTTGGGACCAAGACTAAATTTGTAAAGCTTCCAGTGACTGAGCTCCTGATTAGAACCAACGCTAACACCATCCTAACACCTGTCACTAGTTTTAAGTACCTGGGCTTATGGTTTGACTCCCACTTAACATTCGGGATGCACATTGATACCCTGACAACCAAGACCTATGCCAAACTAGGGGTACTTTACAGGAACAAATCCTCCCTAAGTCTCCTGGTCAGAAAGCGTATTGCACAGCAGATGCTAATGCCAATTATTGACTATGGAGACATAGTATATGGCTCGGCTCCTCAAACCCACCTTAGCAAACTTGACACCCTCTACAATTCAATTTGTCGTTTTGTTCTCCAATGCAACTACAACACACATCACTGCGAAATGCTTAAAGAACTAGATTGGTCATCACTTGAGTCTAGGTGCAAAGTTCACCTTTCCTATCTCACCCTCAAATACTTTCTGGGCAAGCTACCCAGCTACCTGAACAAGCTCCTCACCCCTACCACATGCAGCACCTATCACCTGAGATCTGACTCCAAAAGACTATTCATGGTCCCAAGGCTCAACAAAGTATCCGGACGTTCCTCCTTCTCCTTCCGTGCACCCCAAAACTGGAACAACCTACCAGAGACTCTCATATCCACCACCAGCTTAAGTTCTTTCACATCTAAGGCTGTCTCACATTTTAACCTGGTCTGTAACTGTTTCATACGCTCATAATATATATTTTCTTTAACTGTGCATGCAATGTCTTGTATATAATGTATACCTTGTTCATTTATGTACTGTACTTGTAACCATGTATTATTTGTTTTACTCTGTGCCCAGGACATACTTGAAAACGAGAGGTAACTCTCAATGTATTACTTCCTGGTAAAATATTTTATAAATAAATAAATAAATACTATTGAAGACTTTATAACGTGTGATTCAGTGTTTATAGTTTACTTGCTTGAGTGTACCTGTGGGTTATATTACGTGGGTAGAACTAAGCGTAACTTAAAAACACGCATACAGGAACATATTCGAAATATAAGGAACGGCTTCGAGAAACATAGTTTGAAACATCATCAGAAAGACTCCTCTTTTTTGACCTTTAAAGGTATCAAACATGTACCGTGTAATAGGAGGGGAGGGGACAGATTAAAGGCTCTATCTGCCCAGGAATCATTTTGGATCCATACATTGGATTGCATGGCTCCTAAAGGGTTAAATGAGGACCTAGAAGTTTGGGCATTCTACTAACTAAGAGCATGTCAGTATATTTTATGCCACCTATGACACATTAAATATAATGTTTTATTTTATATCTTAGAGCTCCCTAAGTATATTGGCTCCATTGAACAAGCTTAATTTATATATGTGGTTATTATTATTTATGTATTATTAGAAATGTAATAAGTGTTCATTCTAATCACTTTTTTTCTTTTTCTCTCTCTCTCTTTTTCTTTTGCAGAGTTTAATTGTTAATTGAATAAAGATGTGATGTTAATTGTTATGTATCTTATTCAAATCCAATGTCATGCCCTTGTGACTGATCAAACACGTCTGATTGGCTCCCGGTCCTAATTAGTTGACCAATGAGGGAGGATGTGTGCGTATATAGTACCTCTGGGTAGTGAGATTGAATTTATCCCTGATGAAGTAGCATTCTTCAGCTATGAAACGCGTAGGATTAATTTTTTGTTTTATTTTGGTACCTTTTAATACCCTCCTTAACAGTATGGTGTACAAGGTAGAAGTCAGGCATTTTTCTCCAGTGCAATTTCCCTTAGCTACACCGCTCGGGTGTGTACTGTTTAAGCTGCGCCCTTCCGTGTGACGTCTTATTGATGCGCGGACACTGAGGTGAACCGTCACTGCCAAGTGCCGGTCGGTTTGACTGTGATGTGAACACTTCCCTGTGTTCTCGTGTTACTAACTAACTGGCTGACGGCCACAGGAACTCTTCTTGGATTACACACATAGTGTGCATTACGGGACTGAAGACTCTTTTCCACCAATGTAACGCAAGTGACACAGACGACAACGTGGTGCCTACCACTCACACTCCTCAGACGATCTGGATGCTGGATGCAGGTTGCAGTTACCGTGAAAGAGCCAGATGACATCTGGAAATTGCGGGAGACAAC
Source organism: Ascaphus truei (assembly GCF_040206685.1). Classification (NCBI taxonomy): domain Eukaryota; kingdom Metazoa; phylum Chordata; class Amphibia; order Anura; family Ascaphidae; genus Ascaphus; species Ascaphus truei. The sequence continues at coordinate 138,036,589 of NC_134488.1, forward strand.
TTACCAGTGATACATCCTCCTAATATCCAAGAGCCAGGGTGTGCTGCGCACAGCAATGATGATAAGAGCAGGTCTTGCAGTAAAATTCTTTTATTGATTGGTCATCTGGATGTGGGACAGCAGCAAACTTCAACGCGTTTCGTTCTAGAGAACTTTTTCAAGAAGTGCTGTACACTATAATATCACAAGTTTAAATACAGCTGCCCGCCGGGTTTTCGCGCCAAAGATGACGTCATCCGCATCATCAGACCAATGAGAATCATGCGCGCCGCGCATGCGCCGCGCGCCGGGGCTTTTGGGATGGTCTGTAGTCCCAGCCGCACTGCACACGCCCCGCACGCAATGACGTCACCGCCTGTCATCGGGCCAATGGAGTTCATCCATGTCGCGCATGCGCCGTGCGCCGGATCACTCCGTGAGGCACCGCAGTCCCCGGCCGAGCTCATCAAGCACAGGGCGCCTCTCTGGACAGCCCCTAAGCCGAGAGCAGGCCCCCGGAGGCTGCGTGTGCCCCCCTCACGCTCCCCGTGTCGGCGCATGCGCAGACACTTCCTAAAGCTGTCAGGGCGCTGAAGGACCCAATGTGTACATAAACACTAACCTGGGGCCAATGAGACATTAAATTAGATCCCCATGGGCTACTAAAAGTCACCAGTCAGGCAGCTGCATATAAAATACACAAAAGATAAATGAATTTAAACAAAAGTAGTTACTAACCAATTCCTATAAACATTGATATAAAGAAATTTCACAAAAATATATATATACAGAGATTAATAATAAACCATATTATAAAGAAACAAATGGGGGGGGTCCAAACAAATGGGGGGGGGTCCAAACTTAAAGATAAGTCCGTATTTTACCCCACCTTTGCCAAAAGTCCATATCTCACCATGTTTGAGAATCTGGTGGTTCGTGATCTCAGACTGTTGGCTCAGGGATTTTCCTTCAATCACTCAAGGTATGACAATTTAAGCAAGGATGAAAGAATTGCTATTAAGACTTTACAGGACAATCCCATGCTAGTAATTAAGAATGCAGACAAAGGGAGGGCAGTGGTAGTGCAGAGTAGGGTTGACTACTTCAAGGAAGCATTTCGCCAACTTGGAGATGTGTCTTCCTACTCTGTACTGCCCCGGGACCCCACGAATTGTTTTCTGCAGGAACTCCTTCAGCTGATAGATCTGGGAACGGCCACACATGTCTTGACCAAAATAGAAACTGACTTTATTATTAACCTCCATCCTGTTATTCCCATATACCACCATCTCCCAAAGATCCACAAGACTTTGGTCAACCCTCCTGGTCGGCCGATAGTCTCCAGCATTGGATCTTTGGGAGATGGTTTATCACAATATGTTAATGAATATCTACAGCCCTTTGTAAGGGCATTACCCTCCTTCATTTTGGATTCAGGAGACCTACTCACTAAATTACAAAAAATCACATGGGATCAAGATTATCTGTGGGTTTCAATGGACGTGGTCTCCTTATACACAATCATACAACATGATCTGGGCATGACGGCTGTCCGCCACTTTATAGAATGTCCAGGTAGCTCTATACTCACAACCACGTTTATTATGGAATCTATTCTTTTTTTACTCACTCACAATTATTTTCTTTTTGAGCACGAATTTTATTTGCAACTTCGGGGTACGGCAATGGGGACAAGTTTTGCCCCCTCCTATGCCAACCTTTTTATGGGGTGGTGGGAGAATAACTTTATCTATAGTAGCACCAACACTTATAGGCACAATATCATTTTTTATAAACGCTTTATTGATGACCTTATCTTTATTTGGCACGGGACCACAGACACTTTATTAGAATTTATTGAGTATTTAAATGGTAATAATTTGGATATTCACCTTACTGTCAATTATCATTCACACCACATAAGCTACCTGGACATTCTCTTCTATATAGACATTGATCAAAAAAATCCAATCTGATGTCTATAAAAAACCTAATTCGAGAAACTCATTCCTCAGAGCAGACAGCTGTCACCCCAGATCTGTAATCAAGGGAATACCCAAGGGTCAGTACCTCAGACTCAGGAGAAATTGCTCAACTCACAGCGATTTCGTCACTCAGTCTGAGGAGCTGACCAAAAAATTCATTGAGCGGGGATATGACAGGGAGACCCTCCAAACGACGTTGCAGGAAGTCACGGAAATTGAACGTGAAACTGTATTACCCTCTGGATCCAGAACGAGGGATGGTTCTTGTATTGCCAACAGTAAGAAAAGAGAGGCTAAGAAAGATGGGATCTGTCCTTTGTTTATTTCCCAATTTAATAGATCTAGTCATCATGTAAACAAAATTGTAAATAAGCATTGGGAATTATTAAAAATGGATCCCATACTTCGTGGATATACAGAGGAAGGCCCAAAATTTGTATATAGAAGAGCTAAGACACTGGCCACATTCTTATCACCAAGCGTGATATCCATGCCACTAAGGGACCCAGAAAGTTTTTCAACCAAAGGATCCTTTAGATGCAATCATTGCAATATGTGCAATTTCATGAAGCCTGCTCGACATGTCTTTTCCCACAACCCACATAAATGCTATACCATACACAGCTTTATAAATTGTAACACCACATTTGTGATATATCTTATCACTTGTGGCTGTGGGAAGAGATATGTCGGAAGGACCACAAGGGCCCTGAAAACAAGGATGCAGGAACACTGCAGATTGATTCGAAAACAAGATACTGATCATCCTGTGTCCAAGCACTTTACAGAATGCAGACAGGGAGGCATAAACAGCTTCTCATTCATGGGTATTGAAAAGATAATGAAAAAAGAAAGAGGGGGAAATGTGGTAAAGGCCTTAGACTGCAGAGAATCCTATTGGATTTTCACTTTAAAAACAAGACATCCAGATGGGATGAATGTGGAATGGAATCTCAATCATTTCCTTAAATGAGATCATTCAGAGTATATATATTCTAATATTTAATACAGAAAAAATATAGACAAAATATATATATATATATACAATAGGACCAACAGTCTATCAGCCTTGGCTTTATTACCCCCACTTGTCTCCAACCAATTCTTGGACCAATTAACTTATCTCTGTGAAAGGGGTCATTACGTATATGTAAATAAAATTATTACTGTCCATGTACTCTGGTTTTTCCCAAAGAGCTTATGTACCTACAATTCGACATAAACTACATACAGGCATACCCCGGTTTAAGTACACTCACTTTAAGTACACTCGCGAGTAAGTACATCTCGCTCAATAGGCAAACGCCAGCTCACGCATGCGCCAGTTAGCACGTCCTGAACAGGAGTACCGGCTCCTTACCTGTACCGAAGGTGTGCGGAAGCGGGGAGACTATAGAGCCTGTTACACATGCATTATTTAGATCAGTTATGCACGTATATGATGATTGCAGTACAGTACATGCATCGATAAGTGGGAAAAAGGGAGTGCTTCACTTTAAGTACATTTTCGCTTTACATACATGCTCCGGTCCCATTGCGTACGTTAATGCGGGGTATACCTGTATCCATCTACGCCAAAATGTATGTAAATATAGTATTGTGACAATGTTTAAGAGGAAAATATACTCTACCTACAAATCCACATGCCCACTACATAGTACTCCACATTATATATATAAACAAAGGCGTTCACTTAACAATATGATTATTAGGCTATGAACTCCATCTCACATATAGAAGCAAGCAATTTGCTGTTCTCTAGATATAGGTACAAGATAAAAAATATACCTTTTTAATTTGTTTTTAATTTTTTCAGGAAATTTTTAAATAATAAAAATAATTCTCATATTACATTTTTGTCCAAACACATAATAGTGTTAGATTATGTTTTCCTTATATATGCTTACCTATATCCTTTTGTCTATAATATTTGTTTCTTTATAATATGGTTTATTATTAATCTCTGTATATATATATTTTTGTGAAATTTCTTTATATCAATGTTTATAGGAATTGGTTAGTAACTACTTTTGTTTAAATTCATTTATCTTTTGTGTATTTTATATGCAGCTGCCTGACTGGTGACTTTTAGTAGCCCATGGGGATCTAATTTAATGTCTCATTGGCCCCAGGTTAGTGTTTATGTACACATTGGGTCCTTCAGCGCCCTGACAGCTTTAGGAAGTGTCTGCGCATGCGCCGACACGGGGAGCGTGAGGGGGGCACACGCAGCCTCCGGGGGCCTGCTCTCGGCTTAGGGGCTGTCCAGAGAGGCGCCCTGTGCTTGATGAGCTCGGCCGGGGACTGCGGTGCCTCACGGAGTGATCCGGCGCACGGCGCATGCGCGACATGGATGAACTCCATTGGCCCGATGACAGGCGGTGACGTCATTGCGTGCGGGGCGTGTGCAGTGCGGCTGGGACTACAGACCATCCCAAAAGCCCCGGCGCGCATGCGCGGCGCGCATGATTTTCATTGGTCTGATGATGCGGATGACGTCATCTTTGGTGCGAAAACCCGGCGGGCAGCTGTATTTAAACTTGTGATATTATAGTGTACAGCACTTCTTGAAAAAGTTCTCTAGAACGAAACGCGTTGAAGTTTGCTGCTGTCCCACATCCAGATGACCTATCAATAAAAGAATTTTACTGCAAGACCTGCTCTTATCATCATTGCTGTGCGCTGCACACCCTGGCTCTTGGAACTTTTATCAACAGCTGCACGCCGTGGAAGGGAGACCCTGGGAGAACAGTACGTGAGTACATACCTAGGGCTAGCCCAATGAGGAAGGGGGGGGTGTCTTTGGACTACCCACCCCAACCTTCAGGGTAATCTATGCCCACCAAAGGTTTAGTACAATTATTTATCATATACCCAGTCTACACTCCCTTCCATATACCTGGTCCCAGCACTGTTAGAGCACCATCACATACACAATCCTCCTAATATCCACCCTGATGTCAGCTGTGTGGTAATTTCGTGTATTGATACACGTAAATGCGAATGTTCTATATTTTGTTCTAAAAATTTTTTTATATTTTGTTCTAAAAATTTAGATGTACGCAGAATACTTACCTTTTTTAACTAAAAATACTTTTGATATACTTCACCATTTGCGTTTTGCGCTTTTTTCTTGTTTCCTCCCAGTGGTGGAGGCTCAGATCTCTGTGAGCCAACAGGTAATGCCAGCACCAGTAGACTCTTCTTATAAAGGGGAAAGAGGGCTATATACAGTATATTTTTCTGTTTATATACACGAGTGCATATTGCCTGTCTGTTTGTGCTATTAGCACTTTTTACCACGAGGTGGTGCTGTTGCACTGTTTTTTACATTTGGGGGAAGCGCTGAACAGTTTATTTCTTCTATAACTCCCATAATCCCCGGGAGTCTCTGCCTCCTGACACACCTCTGATTCTGCATGCTGCCCCTCCATATGCTTGGAAGCCATCTTGGTGTGCTCTGACTTTCTCTCAGCTCTCACCTGCTTTTGCTGATATTTGGGGGCGTCTGTGTCGGCCTGGAGAGAGATTTCTCCATATGAAAGCTTCTCCTTACTTTCCAAGTTGCTGTGGATCTATTCCTGCTTTTCCACCTCTGTTCAGATGGATTGAAACTGAGGGTTATATTCAGCCTGATGTCTCTGCAGAGACTGCCTGCACATGTATCTTGTTCAGATGGATTGAAACTGAGGGTTATATTCAGCCTGATGTCTCTGCAGAGACTGCC